>NC_135028.1:1177500-1477500 GCF_051020955.1 Megalopta genalis
GTGAATTTTTATTCAATCACTTTCCGTTCCTCGATGACAATTTCCGCAAATAAATCCGCGTACAATAACACGAAAGATCCTCCGAACAGAGTGCGACGCGAAATTGTCTTAAACCAACGAGAAACGCGACAGAGAACTTTTTCCGCAGACAAAAGTTCGAGAAGAATCGGAAACCGTCGCCGCTCGATTGCATAATCGTGTTCCGATTGCAACGCACACGGTGTTCGAAAACAAAAAAGCAGCGCTTTAAAAATCGAACGATAACATTGGATTCATTAAGTACACGGTACCCGACGATTTTCTAATTTAAGTTGCAATTATTTATTATCTCTAAAAGTCCAAGATCGTGCTGCAGACTACGCACAGTGTTTCGTATAAGTTATGTTGTTGCCGATCTTGTTGATATTGTTGCGGCAAAATTCGCTACTTGGAAATCATAATCGCTCGATTATTCTAATCGGACGACGTTGATACCTTTATCGAAACGACGTGGAGGAATTTGTTATTGTTTCCGGCGGTATTTAAAAATCTCGCGGACTGTGCTTAGCTGACTATGCTTAAGTGACTATGCTTGGTTGACTATGCTTAGTTGATTAGGCTTAGGTGACTAGGCTTAGTTGACTAGGCTTAGGTGACTATGCTTAGTTGACTATGATTAGTTGGCTATGCTTAGTTGACTATGATTAGTTGACTGTGATTAGTTGACTATGCTTAGTTGTGACTGAGTGAGCTAACTAAGCATAGTCAACTAAGCATAGTGAGCTAAGCATAGTGAGCCAAGCATAGTCAACTGTGCTTAGGTGACTATGCTTAGTTGACTATGATTAGTTGGCTATGCTTAGTTGACTATGATTAGTTGACTATGATGAGTTGACTATGCTTAGTTGACTATGCTTAGTTGACTATGCTTAGCTTACTATGCTTAGCTCACTATGCTTAGTTGGCCATGCTTATTTGACTAAGCTTAGTTGATTATGCTTAGTTGACTATGCTTAGCTCACTATGTCTCGCTTACTATGCCACGCGCAAACGCTCTCGCCAACCAAATTCGCGGTGCAACGACTCGTGAGAAGATTTGAACGTGCAACGAAAATAACGGGACAACGTAAAAATATTCCAATAACGTAACAATATTTTGTTGAGACAATAAAATTCTGTGCGCGCGAACATTTTCCTTTCGAGCAGAAATTCGACAAACGGTTCTAGTCCCTAAATAAATATTTCTCATATTCTGAGGAGACAACGTAATTACACTAGTACAAGCTAACGAATATACAGGGTGTCGCGTGAGATATACGTAGTCGCGAGCACCAGGCGATTCCCCGCGAAGAAAGAGAGCTGCAAGGGAGAATGCAAAATAGTTTGTTCTCGTTCGTACGATGTACATTGCTCGACGAATCGTAATCTTAGCCGCGGAAACGTATGTGCAAAGCAGACTTTCGAACTCGAATTACTCTCGAAAAACTAAGACGCCGAATAAAGGAACGTTATTTTGCATTCTTTCCGCAGCTTTTCACGAGCGATCACCTTGCACCCGCTCGTGCGTGTCTTTCTAGGGAAACCCTAAACAGAGTATCCCAAAAATGTCTCTTCTACCGGAAACGATGTGCTCCCGAGGCGATTTGAAGCAACTTTTCCCTTTACGAAAATGTTCTCCGCCGCTTCGTTTGCGAGTTATCAACGAAAAACACTGACCAATGAAAGCGCTCGCTCGGCTGGCGCGAGGCGGCCCAGCCGGCGAGCGCGGGGAGCCCAGCTCCCCTCATTGGCTCGGCCGCGACGCGCCGCTCCGCGCCAGCCGAGCTCGCCTCCGATTGGTCCACGTTTATTCGTCGATAACTCGTAAACGAAGCCGCGGAGCAAATTTTCGTAAAGGAAAAAGTTTCTCCAAATGACCCAAGGAATCTAACTGAAACATCGCGGGACACTTTTGGGACACCCTGTATGTCTAGCAGCGAGTATCGTACAGGAAAGAAGGTAGTACGTAGAATCGAGTCGCCCCGGCTCGCCAAAAATCGCGATCGATAGCGATAGCTGATAAGACGCGGCCGTATCGGCGCAGCCGTCTTCGATCACGCAACGCTCGATTACAACACTGCAACCTTACCGATAACGCGGCTCTTTGCGCGCGCGCGTGCTTGCTTGCTTCCAGAGGAAGCAAGTCGTTTCGTAAGAAATTCGACGGACGACGCGTGTGCGGACATGATCCGAGGCGCGAGGGAGGCAGGAGGGGGGGACAAGGTAGTTTCCACCCTCGAGTCGCGCACGAGGGAACGTTTCCTGATCCACGCGAGCTTAGGAAACGTTTTTCAGCCTTAGGGAACGACGTCGCTGTGCGTCGTCTCCACCTCGAGGAACCGTTTGTCGTGCTTCGTCGCATGCCGCCCGGACTGCTTCTTGCCCGGTTTGTGCTTCTTCCCTCGCGGGTAAAACGCGTTGTCCAGCGTGCTCGAACAGCTCGGCTGCTGGCTCCGCGTGTCGTTGCGTTCCTGGCTCGGCGTGTCGTTGCGTTCCTGGCTCAGTGTGTCGTTGCGTTCCTGGCTGGCCACGGCTTCGGTGAGACTCAGCGTCGGCAGCGGTGGCAGCGCTGCTTCCGTTTCTGCTCGATACAATCAGTGGTGCTCGTATCAGTGTCACGATTCGAAATCGGCTTAATTGATCTGGATCTAATATTACGATCGCGTATTTTTTCTATATTTAAACACGATTGACTTACTTCGACGAACTTCTTTGCGAGTTCGTTTCGTTCGATATCGTGAGACCGGGTGTACGGTTTAATTTTAAATTGTTTAAAATAATTTGAAATTTAATGAAGATTACGATGGTTAAATTTATTTATATTACCCTCGATAAATTCTAAATTTTATGTTTACCGTACCAACAGTCGATACACACCCTCGCATTATTACCGACCCACCCCTCCACGTTTGTGGAGTTTTTTTTCCATGCTAGTTGCAAACCTTTAAGTACGGCGAACTTTTCATCAGGGTGCACTTATCGGATTTATACTGAATCGCGTATGTTCGTTTCAATAATTTTTAGTGAGATTATATCAAAAGCAAATTCTAATTATATTATATTATATTACGTATTATTTATTATATTATTGTAATATAATAAATATACTATGATAAATATATTATTATATTATTATAATGTAATAAATATACTATAATAAATATATTATTATATTATTATAACATAATAAATATGATAATAATATAATATAATATAATATAACACAATATTTATCATTATTATATTATATCACTACATTTATTATATAGTACAAAGTTAACCAATTAAATTAAAATACACACCTGGAACCGTGGCTGCGATCTCGGCAGCTTCACATAGCGCCTCATGCATGATGAAATCGGCCGACGCGTGTACCTCAATCTGCGTTTTGGTTTCTACAAAGAGACGAGAACGTCAGTGTCACGATTAATTTTCATCGCCGTCGCGACGTATGAAAAATGCATCGCACAATGTTACTGTCACAGCGAAGACAAAACGACTGAATGAGTTGTTGCGCTTAACACCGACTGTACAATCTCGACCGATACAAAAGCCGTTCTGTCGACGAACAATGTCATCTTGACAAAGGAAAAACTTGCGAGGATTATACGTTAAAACGTTCGTTGATAAGCATCGAGCCGATACAGGCTGCAGATTTCACGAATTTACAACCATTTGGATTAGATAATTTGGATTCTAATTTTCACGCGACTTCGTTAAATCGTTAAATCAATCAATCCGAATTGAAATTCCGTTCTCGCGAGCCAGGACGCTGCGGAACGCAACATTGGGCTCCGCCCCCTGCCGCGGGGAGCGGGACGCCGCGGCGGTAGCCAGGGGGCGATAACCAGGGGGCGGAGCCCAATGTCGCGTTACGCGGCGTTCCGAGCCCTGTCGAGCCAGTAGAACGTTCTGCTTTCTACTCTATTTTGATCTGCGCTCTACTCGCGGCTTCGTACATTTATTTTCATCACTCGTTTCTGCGACAGCAAAAATTCCAAAAAGAGAAAGAATTATAAGACTTAATAACATCGACCGAGAAATTTTCTTTATCGCGTCGCTTCTTCGGCATAAAATTGTACTCTTTGCGTTTAGAAGATACAGCGATGCTCGTAAACTGGGCGATCAGTTAATAATCATTCATTGGGACATTTAGGCAAATACACGCAATTTCGGTTCACCGTTTACCGCCGTTTCGTGCGGAAATTCGAGGGCGAAAGTGAACTTCGTCAGCTGGAGAAGTGGCGTACCAGCAGAACGGTGACAATTCGCGGCAGTTTACGCCGACGAGCCACTTGTCCAGCTGGCGGCCGAGTTAAATGGCGTCTCATCATCATCATCATCATCATCATCATCGTATTCCCTTGCTGACCAGTAGACGGACTCACCCGAACTGTCGACGCGCGTCTCGATCGTTCCCGCAGCGGTCTCCGTTTCCGTGTCAGATGATGTCTGAAATCGTGCAACGTTACGAATGAAACGACTCGCACCGTGCCCATCTTGCTGGTTTTTTGCACGGCTTCGAACCAGTGGAACCAGTTACTGTTGCCAATACCCAATTACTGTGCCTTCGTTTATCTTTCAAGTACGATCAAAACTTTGTCTTCACGAAGTAAGGTATTTTCAGCTTTTTAGATCGAAAGTTTATTTGTTACCGATTTTTGTTCGAATCGAGAATGTAAACAAATTATCGCAGAAATTATTTACCGACTTAAGATACCGCAGAAATTATTTACCGACTCGAAATACCACGGAAATTATTTGAAGCTTCTCATGCTGAATTCACGGAAATTTTTGAAGAAGCTTAAGAAAATTTGATTCAGAAAGATTTGACGTTTGTTGTATGAGAAGATTTATATCGATGAGAGAAACTTTGAAATTTTTATAAAATATCAATTAAATTGCTGAAGCTTGTAGGCTAATTAGAGACAGAGAACTCGCGAGTTTTTTAATCATTTGTAATTTGCTTCGTTGTGTTTCACCAAGGATATCATCCAGGAATTATTATGGCTTTTCTATGCATTCATTTTCTTTTTATTTATATTTCTTTTCTTCTTTATATATATATGTCTTATTTTTATATTATATTTCTATTTCCATTTTTATTTATAAAAATATATTTTTATTTATATCATGTTTGCTTTATTATTATTATTAGTATCATTATTATTATTATTATCATCATGGTCGCTATAATTTCTCGTATTACATGTATTTCAAACGCACGGCATCGTTAATTAATAGCATAATTAATAGCATCGAATTTAACGATAACTTCGATTTATTAATAATTCTTCTAACTTTTAATGTACGTATCCTGAACATCAGAACAACGGAATACCTTTCCAATTAATTCGTCTCGGTGAGATAATTCGCAAGCATAAAGCCGAATAAACACAAACTATCATCAATAGGAAGTGGTTGTCTTTAACAAGAAATATGTAAAGTGTAAAAAGATAACAGCAACGAACATCTCCTTTACCTTATCGAGAAGAAGCGCGTGGCACGCTAGTCTGCTATCGCCCAAGAACTCCGCAGTGTCGTTCTTAATGTCCTCCACCTCGGACGCGGATATGTCGTGTTCCTGTTCGTCGTCGCTGCTCGACGAACTTGGCTGCGGTATGCACTCGACCGGCTGAAAATTCGGCTGATAAAGGTCGACAAAGTGGGTAAGGTGTTTTCCTTAGTAAATTGATTTCCAACCACAAGTTTCCTCGTTCTACAACACCCGGCAGAAAGTTTTCGATCGAAGCGACGCTACGAAGCTAATAAGAAACTCCAAAATTTTCTATACGACGACTTATTTCGGCTTGTTTTTACGTCGTGTAAGAATAACACGCGCGGGACGATAGTAAACGTGATACGAAGCGAGTTATCTATTGGGGAAATAATGGACGAAGTATAAAAATTACGGTGCTTGCGGCAAATGATGAGGGATTCCTGAGGTGATTTCAAGCAACTTTTTCCTTTACGAAAACTTTCTCCGAGGCACCGTTCACGAGTTATTCACGAAAAACGCGGACCAGTCGGAGAGCGAGCGGCACCGGCGCTCCGCCCTGGCGCCATCTGACGCAGCGACAGTGGTCACGCGAGAGCGTGACGCCAGCCGCGCGCGATCTCTCATTGGTCAGTGTTTTTCGCCGGTAACTCGTAAACGAAGCCTCGTAGAACATTTTCGCAAAGGAAAAAGTTACTTCAAATCACTTCAGGAACATTTTATTTCCGCTTATACAATAATTTTCGAATATCCTGTATACTCTAAAAAGCTGAATCCAACAAGAATCTCTCTCTTTCTTCGTCAAGCAGTGCTCAAAGCGGCAGCGCAAGGAAAAAGGTATCCTGCCCGCTATTAAACGGTAAATAATGAATAACAATCTTGGATTAATTTGCCATGCGTTTTATATATATATTTATAAAGTAGACTCTTATATATATATATAAATATAAAAAACGTTGGTCTTTCTATTATAGTTAGCTCGGCAACGTCGCGTTCGATGAAAAACATTCTCCCAGTGGTTGTACTTACGGTGAAATCGGAATCGTCGTCGCTGCTCATCAAAGCGTATTTGTCGATCATCGACAATATTGATTCAGTTTCGGAATCAGAACTCACTTGGGACAATTTGCGTTTTCGTTCCGTCTGGCTAGGGCTTTCGGTGGACTCGGTGTTCGACCCTTCGCCCGATGTTGCTGTCTGCAATAATACGTTTGTCAACGACTCCTTATTCAATTTATGCGATATTATCTAGTAAATAACTCTGAGCGCGGAATCGATGCTTTAAATAATATACTATGATCAATAATATAATAAATAAATAATATAATATAATAAATAATAATGTAATATTATAATAATATAATAATATAGTAATATAATATAATATAATATAATATAATATAATAATAATAATATAATAATATAATATAATAAATATAATATAATAAATGCATCGTCCTCGAACGTGTTAAAAAAAGCATGTAGGATCGATAAATCTATTCGATAAGTTTTAAACGAATTAAAAAATACATAATAAATAAGTTACAACGTAATACGAACGAATAAGTTAGATAAGCACTCTAATTACCAAGAAGTAATCGTTAATAGAGGTGCACAATAAATTACAGACTCACCGTGTCGAAGTCCAGACCGGTTACACAAATTTTAATCGGCGGTGGGGACGGTGACAATTTGGACGAGCCCAAGCAAAACAACGTCGACAGTGTCAATCTTATGGATCTGATCAGGATCTTGTCCTACATCCATCACCGAAACTATTTATAGTGCCCTAAGTTTGATCAACCGTCTAAGGATCTCGACTGTGTCGGAAAAGGGAGGAACCCTAAGTCAAGTCTACCGGAGAATTCCTTTAAAAAAAGTAACTACCAAAGGAGGTGCGACGTTCGTTTAAAACGATAAGTACGAGGTTTGGAAGAGGCAAGACGTGAACAGATAAATACGATGGAAAACGATTGGATAAATACATGGAACTCGGAGCTACGAGTTATTTTCAAATACCTTGTTACTGGTCACTCTACGTCGCGACGATTTCGATGCCTTTAAATGCAGCATTCTTAACCGTCTGCGGCATTTCTGCACGTATTTTACCTGCGAGAAGTAATATATTTTTGTTTGTTTTGGCGTACAGAAATTGACGGGAGAAGTTTTCAATTTTCTGTTCGCTATTATTTTATTTTATTTAGCTTTTACTTTCAGCTTTATTTCAGGCTCTTATACAGAGCAGTTAGTGTAATAATTGGACTACAGATTTTATACAGGGTGTCCTATAATTATATAAAGGAAGGAGATGATTCCTGAGCTCATTCGAAGCAACTTTTTCCTTTACAAAAACTTTCTCTGATGCTTCGTTTACGAGTTATTAACGAAAAACGGTGGCCAATGGGAGGCGAGCTCGGCTGCCGCGGGGCGGCCGAGTCTACGAGCCCAGTTCCGCTGATTGGCTCCGCCGCGGCGCGCTGCCTCGTGCCAGCCGGGCTCGCCTCTCGTTGGTTAATTGTTCTTCGTCAATAACTCGTGAACGAAGCCTCGGAGAAAATTTCTGTAAAGGAAAAAGTTGCTTCGAATTACCTCAAGAATCTCCCCTTTCCGGTCGTTGACATGATTATGGAATGCCCTGTATATTTATCAGAAAAATGACTGTCTAAAATTAAAGAAGAGTGGAAAGATTGAGAGCAATTAACAATGTCAAGACACTCTTTTCAAACTAAAATCAATTAAGAGATGTAAAAAAGAGAAAAACAAAGAAAGAGATATTAGAAATAATTAACTAATTTAATACCATTTTAATCGGTTCCAGGCGAGGATAGCCAAGGATATAAGCACCCACGTTGATGCCGTCTCGGAAAATTCGCAGCATGATCAACCCTGGTAGAAAGAGGATCCAAGGCAAAGGTCTGAGCAGTTCGATTCTTCCGAAGATCTTTCCATCTTCCTCTGTTCGAACACAGAATTATATATTATATAATATTATATATATAATATTATATAATAATATTATATATATTATTTCATAACAAACAGTATTACTGAATAACTTATTAAAACATTTAAGCTAACATTGTTTGTTATACTATAATATATATATATATATATATATATATATATATATATATATATATATAATATTATTATATTATATTATATTATAACAAACAATATTACCGAATAACTTATTAAAACATATAACCTCAACAAATGCCAAAATAAATTTTCTTAAAATACAAAAGAACGTTACATAGAACAACTATTCGCGTTTTAAACTATTCAATACATATACCAGCACTGATTTCATGAGCCGACAAACTCCATAACGTAGACTTCTCCACGACGTTCAAGCAGTAATCGATCGTTTTGAAGATCGGCTGGCCCAAGAACGACCGCGACACCGCCAAGAACATCGACTCTATCCATCCTTTTATAGCTCCGGCCGCCTTGGAAATTGCCTAATAACAATATTACTAATAATAATAATTTTCGTCGCAACCGAGTCGAAATAAAAATAATAACGTAATAATAATATTAATAATATAATATTATATAATATTAAATATATCATATAATATAGAGTATAATATTAAAAATATAATATTAATAATAATATTAATAATAACGTATAATACGGCGAGAAGCAAAAACGTGTGCACTGCGCTGAGACTGTCGGTCCCTCATCAACATAAAGGCTTCGCGGAGCTTATTGGCAGTCCATTTTTTTGCCATTCCTCTAAACAAATAGATGACAAAGTAGATGACAAATAGACAGCCGATGCGAAATAAAACTTGTCTTCATCAATTACAAGACACAGCAGCCAGACATAAGCTTTTTTTGTTCTTCCTTTAACGACTTGCATATACGTTCAGATTGCATATTCATTGCCACACGTTCACAGTTTCTTTCAAAACTCGACGCCGTTTCAAACTGCTCATTTTTGCCATAAATGCTCGTTTTTCCCACAAATGCGTAAAATCCGCGGTCCAGCGACATTGCAGCTGTTGCATATTATCAGCCGCGTTCACTTCGTAATTACAGTCGCTCGATCCCGATCGATCAGCTAAAAGAATCGGCTAGCATTATCTCCATTTTTACGAGACGAGCAGCGCGCGTACACACGTTTGCTTGTCACTGTGTCTGTGTGTTCGCGTGTTATTAAGGTGGCTGAGACACTCTACTTACACCGGACGAAGATCCATCGAGCTCCATTCTTAAGTCACTCTAGAAAGAAAAGCGCAAACGGTATTTACGTGCGATCGATGCGCAGCGCGATCGATACGAAAATAGCTGCGCTGTCGGCACGGTAATTTCGTTTTTAAACGCGTTTCGAGCATTAGTTTCGAACATTAGAACAACTAAATCGTCCGCGCAGAGACAATATGTACGTTTAAACGGAATAAACGAAGGAAATCTCTCGTCTATTAGCGCCGATTACATTTCATCTTTTAACGCCGACAATGACAAAAGATAACGCATCGTTTCTGGCTGACCTTTTCTTTGGCATCGTTCTTCAATCTCTTATCGGTTCAATGAAATGTTCTTCGTGTATGTCTCTACGGTGTAATGAAACGCGGCAGATTCTCTCTTCCCGAAAAAAGTGATTGTTCCGCGTATCGGTCGCGCGTATTTATTCACCGAGGAGGATTCTCGTCAAACAGCTCCGGCGAAAGCGTGTCTCCGTCGACCGGCCGACCGACTGAACGAGTTAACGTACGAACCACGGGAACAACAGTGACAACAATTTCGCTATCGGGAAGACGTGACCCGGTGTTATCCGCCGCGGCACAGAAACACAACGAACGGCCGCGCGCGCGCGGACACGTAACGCGAATTAAAAATCGTTTCTTCGCGCGTCATTATGGAAACGACGATATTCGCTGGCCCATTGACGAGGTGCGATTGGACGAAGTTCGAGGAGACACGCGGCCGATCGTTCTCCGCGAGGGAAAAAATTCATTCCGGAACGCTTCTTTCGAGCGAAACTTTCGCGATTAACGCGCGGATAACCGCCGGCGACTCGGCTAATCGCGAGTCCGGTTCTATTCGGATTCGACGGATCGAGCAGAAATAAAATGGGTTTCGACGTGTCGCACTTACAGACATCCCAGCAAATCGAGACTCGCCGGACGACGTTGACTCCTGCAAGATAGCTGCCGACGAACTGCGCCCGAGGAAGATACGCGCCGGTTTTTCTGTTGTTTAGATCGACAAGGGCAACCTTTTGGAACAGTGAACGGCGAGGCGAAATTCTCCGATGTAAACCGACACAAACACCAGATTCGATCTTCGTTATTCCATGTACAGGGTGTCCCGCACGAAGCAACGCGCTCGATCGTCTCCCGTACTATAGTTCGTTTCAAAAAATCTTTCGAACGAACCGTTCGAGTTTAAAGCACGCGCGTTACGTTTACACGCGAAACGACGAAACACCGAAGAAATACGGAACTTTTGGGAGTCGCTTGGAAGCTGATAATTGTCTCGAGAGCGGCCTTTTATCGACCGATCCGCCGGGATTATCCGAACTCGTTTCGCGAACAATGGAGTTACGATTTTCCGTGATTTACAGTTAACGCGCAAACTGCTTTGCGCGGAGCAACATGATTGCGTCTATCGAAGTTGTATTCGGAAACATTATTGAAGTTAACCTTGATTCCAGCGTCTTATTTTATTTAATGTGCTTAACGAAAAGTGTTGAAAAGACTGTATTTTCTTGTGTAATATGATTCCGTCTATCGACGTGGCCGTATCGTCTATGCAAATTGGCTCGCTAGCAAAAGTAACCACGAAATCCTTCGTAAACGTACGAACAAACGTACGAACATTTCAATAAAGTGCTTAAAATGGGCTTAAAACGCGTCGCTTAAAATCCTAAATTATAATTATTTCCTCAGTTAAATCGCCTCTCTTCCGGAATAAACTTTCCAAAAAATTCTAAATGCAATACACAAAACATTAAAAAAGATCAAAAGACTACAAGAATAACGCTGTCACATTATTTTCAAGCTACCAGTCGCGCCAAGACAGAGAACAAACAACAGTTTCCCTCCAATTCGTCGCGAGCCAATTTTCAATCCCGCTTCAAAAATCCTCTCAGTGCGTCCGCGGCGACCACGAAAGTTGCATCTTCATTCAGTCTTCGTTGCACAATCCGTCTGCGACCGTAGCAAAACACTCGTTCAAATAAACTTTAACTTTTCGAGCGCGTCTCGAAAACAGCCCCGCGAGACAAGCGCGACGACGAATCGACTACGACAGAGAACGGTGCGCTCCGCGTTGGAAAACGAAGCGGAAAAAAGTCCGGGCAGCCCATAATACCGACACGCGGCGAGACTTATCGCTGTTAGATACCAGTGCGGCAAGGGCTAACATGATCAAGACCCCATGGAAGACGCGTCTCGCGAAGCCGTACGATCACCCGGACACGATCGACGAATAACTAACTAGTAACCGGCGCGTGCGGTATCACGGCGAAGACCGCAAGATCGAGATCGCGGAGCCGACGCGTTATATAATCGGCCGGAAAATACGCGATGCTAGTGTCAGCATCCTGACTCGTCGCGTCGCGATCGCGAAGCGATCGAAAATCGCGAGAAGAAGAATATTCTCGGCGGATCTGCTCCGTTTGCTCGCCGAATGCACACCTGGCTCAGCGACGAAGGTGACGATCGCGTTGCTGCCGATTATAATATACAGGGTGTCCCAAGAATGTCTCGGAAATGGAGGGTTCCTCGGATCATTTGAAGCAACTTCTTCCTTTACGAAAATGTTCTCCGAGGCACCGTTAACGAGTTATCAACGAAAAACAGCGACCAATAAGAATCGAGTACGGCCGACGCGAGGCGGCCCAGCCAACCAGCGCGCGAAGCCCAGTTCCGCTCATTGGCTCGGTCGCCTCGCGCCAGCCGAGCTCGCCTCTCATTGGTCGCTGTTTTTCGTTGATAACTCGTCAACGGTGCCTCGGAGAACATTTTTGTAAAGGAAAAAGTTGCTTCGAACGACCCGAAGAACCCGCCACTTTCGGATTGCGAGGCATTTTTGGGACAGCTTGTATAATTGCGACGGGGTTTCCGCCGAGGTGCTGACTTTGCGGTGGCTCGCGTCCTCGAGATTCGCGAAGGATGCTGCTAAAGAGCAGTCAAAAGTTGCTCGAGGAGAGACCGGTGAACTTGGAAGAACGGAGAACGTGTGCCGAACGTCGCTGAAAAGATCGGCTGACGGAGAAGAGAAACCTTCTCGGCGGGCAACCTTTGCCCGCGCGGTATCTCCGTGGTTTCTTCGTGATCGCGTCGCTCGGACTCGCGAATTAATGCTTCAGAATGACGACACCTCTGCTCTCTCTCTGATTGCGATTCGAACTCTTAATGAAAATGGCCCGCTTAATGAAAGCGGAAGCTTCCTCGAACGTTACATCGATCGAATAATTTTCTCGATTTTTCAGGACGAGGAATTTCTTCAGATATTAGCCCTGAAATGAGGACATTTCAATATTGACGAAATTCACGAAATTGTCCGTGTTTGGTTTTAAGGGTGAATCGATATGGTGCTGCCATCTCGGGAACGTGGAACCAAAACTGAGAAGCTTTTGACCCACGTTTCAGCATGGATCAGAACCTGGTTCCACGTTTCAGCATGGATCAGAACCTGGTTCCACGTTTCAGCATGGATCAGAACCTGGTTCCACGCACAGGCAACAGATATCTCTATGTATAGGGTGTCAAAAAATTGATTATCAGTTCTGGTCTGATTAGATTCTTTTTTTTTTAATATCTTGGAAATCGCGAGGTCTCTATTTTCTGGACAGAGAATACCTACATTTATGTATGAACATAAAAGCCGTTCTATAAGTTATATTCTATATCCTTTTACTTTTTAACGTCATCTAGTTGATAAAGTACCAGCATATCGCCTGCCAGTAAAATTGGGCTCAGTCGATAACCGTGGGGATAATGGAAAAATTGAAGAACTCTAGATTCAATTATTATAATAAGATATCGATTATTATAAGACTCTCAAATATTTGTTCAAAAATTGATCCTATATTATCATATGTAAGAGAGAGAGAGAGAGAGAGAGAGAGAGAGAGAGAGAGAGAGAGAGAGAGAGAGAGAGAGAGAACGAGAGAGAGAGAGAGAGAGAATTAAAGACAGAATTAGAGAGAGAGAGAGAGAGAATTAGAGAGAGAATTAGAGAGAGAGAGAGAGGGGGGGGAAAGAAAAAAATATACACACATGTCGAGAACAACGCACTCAAATTATTTGTATTTTTGGGCACGCACAACTATTAAGAGGACAACAGAGTTAGCGATTTACATATTGTCACAGTTCGTTATTGTATATTCATATTTTTCTTCAATCATTATATCAAAGTTAACGACATAGTCTATCTGTGTGTTTCAATTTCTTACACTTGCGAGCTATTATTGCATAATCGATGAAGTTACTTCGTGCAGTTATTCGGAGCAATTTGCGTCTTAATTCGCGTTATTAAAGTTACAAAAGGTGTTTTATCGACGAATATGATACGAATCTTATCAGTTTATCTTCTCGTGCCTGGTTGTAATTATCCCGACAGAATGATAGAATTATGTTCGTGCAATTATGTTCTGTTTCATTTTTGTTCGTGCAACGTGAAACACAAATGTTTCCGTTGCTCGGAGAGATAGAAATGTAAAATTAATATTCTTCCTCGTCGTTAGGCGCGTGTCCATCTTGTATCTCATCGGGTGGCTCGAATCCTTCCTGCAAAAAACCAAAAAAAAAGAAGAAAAGAAAACAATTTAATTTATTTCGTGTTACGCATAGCGACAGTAGAATACGTGCTTTCAACCAGCAAAAAATACAGTCGAAAGATTACCTCCGTGGCGTAAAGAACGTCCAAGATCTTCTGTACTATAGCAGGAGAGTCTTCATTATCAGTCTCTTGGCACTTTACCTCGATATCGCGCAATTTGCTGAAATAGAAATCTCGCTCCTTCTCCAAACTCTCCACCGCCATGTTCAAATCTACCAGCTGGAAAATATATATAAAAAATATATATAAATTTATAACACGGTGTCCCGGGTTATAGATCGCCAAGCTTTAGATATGAATTTATGTTCGCAAAACAAAAAAATATAGTATGATTATAAAATATACTTAAGTATGTAAGTATATAAAAGTATATAAGGTATGCTCGTAAATGCTTTCTTCAAGAGATATTTACAGTAAATTCTCCCTAATTGACGCTCAGATTGTGCAAAAATGGATAATTATAATGCGATTGAAAATAATACGATTCTGGAACTCGTATATTAAATATCAAAATCGTATACACAATCGTATATTATAATATAATATAATACTATAATAATATACTGTATATTATATATTATAATATAATATAGTACTATAATAATATTCTATATATTCTATATTATAATATAATATAATGCTATAATAATATGCTATATATGATATATTAAAATATAATATAATACTATAATAATATATTACAATATAATATAATGCTACAATAATATACTATACATTATATATTGTAATATAATATAATACTGTAATAATATACTAAAGTTTGGTCGGAAACACCCCGAAACACCCTGTGATTTCATCGATTTTGGAACGAGACAATATTATAACTATGATAATACCTGACAACGGAGTTCTTCAATTTTTTCATTGTCTCCACGGTTACCGACGGGGCCCGTTCTTACTGGCGGACGTGGCGCCGATACTTTATTAACTAGATTGAAAAGTTCAACAGATTGTTACGATTTGATACACCATTAGAAACAATATTACATATTTAACAATAATAAACGATACTATGTTTACGTGGATATTAAATACTACGTGTACGAAGGAGTACTTAACAACAACAACAAAATAATATAATAACGAGAAACATAATATTTGATCAACAATATGAACGATCTGATTCTGAGCCGCAACAATTTTGTGCAAAATATTAGCAAATAATAAGATTAATATTAGCAAAAAATTAGCACAAAATTTGTACAGAATTTCTCGAATTTTTATTGCAGCAATTTAACGATACGCTTAAAAATGTACTTGTTTAATTCGTTAAATAAACAAAATTCTTTGGCAAATCTTCCAACGTTCTAATAAATTGATTTGTATGAATATCCTCTTCCGAAAAACGGTGAAACAACGAAACAGAAAAAAAGAAATAGGAAAAACGAGCATAAAATAATAGAAATAAATAAATAATTACTATTGCTTGCAGGCTTGGCGTTACTTGCCTGCGCAACGGACGTAGCTCCATCACCTGAAGGGTTAAATTTTTGTCCTGCGTTATTTAAGTCAGACAGCTTTTAGTCCTTTAATTAATAATTTATAGCGAATCAGAAGAAAGTCGATGTTCGACATATTGTGTACGACTGTCTTTTTTTTATATATTGTTGACTTAACAAGAGATTTCTTGGCATTACGTTCAGTGGTATAAAATCGAATGCAATATAAATAAGAAAAGAATATATAACAATGTACCGACTCGAGCTGGCGCTTTATGTAAAACATCACGAGAAACGGCGCGCTTCGGATTACTGATAGGTGGTCCGCCACGTCCCATGGTGTCCCCTGATCTCACGGCCAGAGCATCGTATGGCTCCGTTCTAGAGTAATTTGCGTCAAAGAATTTCTTGAACCATTGCAGAAACTCGAAATTGTCTTGGAACCGGCCTTTCACTAGCTTATCGATGGGAACGATCTGCAAATAATGATCAAACTTTTATTAACTTGTCGAACAGAGTGAAAAACAAAGATAAATACGGAAATGCAATCTTATTATTTTTATTCTTATTATTATTCTTTTTCTTCTTCTTCTTCTTCTTCTTCTTATTATTATTATTATTACTCTTATTCTTATTATTCTTATTCGCTCACCTTCTCCACTTTCATCTTCCTGAAAGCGCCTTGCAGAATCTTAAAGTTCTGTATGTACTCGTGCTCCTGATTCGCCTTGAATTTGATCCGTTTCAAGGGCACGCTACCCGGGAACAGCATGTCCATAAATTGACAATAAGCCGCGCCGCTGCACAATTCCTCGATCTTGATGAACGATGCTTGCAACGTCTCGTTCACCCAAGCGAGCATATCGTGTCGGCTCATGTTTTCCGTTGTTACGTTTGTTGCAAAAACGTTGATGGCCATCTTGGCATCCTAGGCTGGCAAAGCGTCTGAAAGAGAACGGAAATTTTTTACGATATAAAATATTTTATATATATATATATATAAAATATATATACCCTTCGGTTTTTTGCTTGTACAATAACTTTGAGACACCCTATGTACGTACTGAAATACTAGAATGGACGGTTCGATTCGGAAATATCTGATTTGTGCTTATATCTCACCTGTGATTCCGCCTTGCGCGACGTTCTGGCTGCAGCAAGATGTCGGTGCAGATTCTATTCTTCCGACACGTTATACACGTAGGTCTCGAGATTCCTTTCTTTGAACACAGGAATGCTTCCACAGGCAAAATTTGTTACAAGTGGTTCTGTTCTACTTGCCTGGAGCAACTGCAACTGTTCAGGAAAATATCAAATATTATCAATGCTAGCAAATGTTAGCAAATGTTATTAGATATTATCGAATATTATCAAATAAATATTATTAAATTAATATTATTAAATAAATATCATCAAATAAATATTATCAGATATTATATTATATTATTATATTATCAAATATTATCAACTATTATCAAACAAATATTATCAAACATTATCAAATAATATTTTATCATCAAATATCACTTTTATAACTGCCCGTTGTCAACAATTATAAAAACGAGGCGCAAGGCTCGATAATCGTATCTCCTCTCCCCAAATTGTTCATTTCTGTCCACAAGCTGAAGGAAAATTAGGGAAAAATTATTGTACCCCGAATCCAGATCCCTCGAAGAGCAAAGTCATTGTTCAGCAAGCGCTTTACCCAGAAACACGCGGTAGATTCTCTCCCCGAAAAAAGCGATTGTTCCGCGTGTCGGCCGCGCCTATTTATTCACCGAGGAGGATTCTCGTCAAACAGCTCCGGCGAAAGCGTGTCTCCGTCGACCGGCCGACCGACTGAACGAGTTAACGTACGAACCACGGGAACAACAGTGACAACAATTTCGCTATCGGGAAGACGTGGCCCGGTGTTATCCGCCGCGGCACAGAAACACAACGAACGGCCGCGCGCGCGCGGACACGTAACGCGAAATAAAAATTGTTTCTTCGCGCGGCATTATGGAAACGACGATATTCGCTGGCCCATTGACGAGGTGCGATTGGACGAAGTTCGAGGAGACACGCGGCCGATCGTTCTCCGCGAGGGAAAAAATTCATTCCGGAACGCTTCTTTCGGGCGAAACTTTCGCGATTAACGCGCGGATAACCGCCGGCGACTCGGCTAATCGCGAGTCCGGTTCTATTCGGATTCGACGGATCGAGCAGAAGTAAAATGGGTTTCGACGTGTCGCACTTACAGACATCCCAGCAAATCGAGACTCGCCGGACGACGTTGACTCCTGCAAGATAGCTGCCGAGGAACTGCGCCCGAGGAAGATACGCGCCGGTTTTTCTGTTGTTTAGATCGACAAGGGCAACCTTTTGGAACAGTGAACGGCGAGGCGAAATTCTCCGATGTAAACCGACACAAACACCAGATTCGATCTTCGTTATTCCATGTACAGGGTGTCCCGCACGAAGCAACGCGCTCGATCGTCTCCCGTACTATAGTTCGTTTCAAAAAATCTTTCGAACGAACCGTTCGAGTTTAAAGCACGCGCGTTACGTTTACACGCGAAACGACGAAACACCGAAGAAATATGGAACTTTTGGGAGTCGCTTGAAAGCTGATAATTGTCTCGAGAGCGGCCTTTTATCGACCGATCCGCCGGGATTATCCGAACTCGTTTCGCGAACAATGGAGTTACGATTTTCCGTGATTTACAGTTAACGCGCAAACTGCTTTGCGCGGAGCAACATGATTGCGTCTATCGAAGTGGTATTCGGAAGCATTATTGAAGTTATCCTCGATTCCAGTGTCTTATTTTATTTAATGTGCTTAACGAAAAGTGTGGAAAAGACTGTATTTTCTTTTGCTATTATTCCGCTGTTTTTAGTGGTAGTATAGGATGACCCCTTGACACAATACTGTTACGATCCCTATAATTATTGCCAGACACGTATTTTGAGTAACAATTTTACACTAAGTTCGCCTAAAGTGCTCTTGATAAATATTATAAACAATTTCTCGCTTACCATTTTTTATTTTCATCTTGATGAAACCGTCTCGCAGAACTTTAAAGTTCTGTACGCACTCGTGCTCTTGATTCGCCTTGAATTTGATCCTCTTTAACCCCCGCGAATGTCATGTCCATTAATAACATTGACAATAATCGCTGCACCGCTGCAAAATTCTTCGATCTTGATAAACGATGCTTGCGATGTGTCATTGTTCCAAACGAGCATATCGCGTCGACTTAAATCTTCCCTCGTTGCACTTGTCGCACAGGCATTGGCGGCCATCTTGGTATCCCGGACCGAGCCACTGTCTGCAAAAGAACAACGATGGCATTATTTTTCTGCAGCCAGGCAATCTGCATGGCCGTATATCGCGTAAAAGGCCATATATTTCGAAAGTCGATGCTGCGAAGCGTTTAACATGTGCTCAAGAATATTCGTAAAAAAGCGAATTTCGTTTTACAGCAAGTTTTTCGAACAGTTATTTCGAGCGATGAATCGAAGTTTGAAATGAAGTCGAGGTTAAAAAAGACGATATATATATGATATATATATATGAAAGAAAGTAGAAGATGCGTTCGAACCAACTCTTGTAAGTCCAATCTCAGTGAAACATGGAGGTTGCCCCATTAAAATTTGGGGCTTTTTTAATAACGATCGAATTGAAAATTTCGCGATAATCGAAGGGAAACCGACCGGCTCTCCGAGAACTATTGAATTATTAACTTAATTAAATTTCAAAGGAACAGAGGTCGTTCGTCTTTCGGCGAGACGACGAGCCCAAATAGCGCGAGGGTTGCAAAAGAATTTGTCGAAAGCGATAACTGTGACCGGAAATCATTGCACGATCAATCAAAATTGATAAAAGCATCGAAGAAAAATTGAAACGAATTTTTGGAACGAAAAAGCTGCGCTGCGCTGACAAAAAATGAGTTCGAAGTACGCCGAGCCGCTTTCTAGAATAACAAATAAATAAATAATAAATAAATAAGTAATAAATAACATCCAAACGCTATGAAACTTCGTACTGAATCAATTACGATAACGTACGACTCGCATTAAATAATAATAATAATATTATAATATCCGTCTTGTTAGTTGTATCAAACATTTCGCTTCTTCACCAAATTTCGTATTGTTTATATTTGAACATAATATCGATGCCAGGACAATATAAATACACGCGCCTCCGTAATGCAAAATATTTATTCTGCATAATAAAACATAATGATGAAACATCGCGATGAACAATCATTGTGGTTCTCCATCTTGAAATAGAATTAAATAAAAATTCACTTTCTATCGTACTTTCTCGCTTAATAGTTAATATAATGTTAACACGACGATCGATTTAATTTCGTTCAAAAGCTTTCCATGATAAATCGCGCACACTCATATCCGCGAACGCTTGACAATTTAACACGCTTATTAATTAAGGCTTAACGCTATACTGCTCGTTTCTCTCTCTCTCTCTCTCTTTTTTTTAAAGTTTTATCGCGCGCCGCGTATTCGATATGGAAATAAACTAGATTTTTTTGTTTGTTTAGACAGCGAACAATTACTGCGAAATCGTTCGAACTAATCCCGCTACCGTGCAACAAGCAACTTGTACGACGAATACGACGTAGGAACAAATCGACCATTGTTTACAAATATTTCTTTTTTTATTGCCCGAACGATGCGAATAAATAAACGGTGGGAATAATCGATTAATCGACGGGGCTGCGATCAACCCTTCGATTGTGACGAATGACGACTCTCGGGCGCCACTAAAAAGAAAGATTGTTACAGCATTTTTCGAAATAATAATTAGTGACAGTATCAGATTCGTTTATACTTAAAAAGAAACAAGAAGAAAAAAAAAGTTAAAATTGCAATTATTGCACTTGTGCCGACAGGCGTCACTAGAAAGAAAAATTGTTACAGCATTTTTCGAAATAATAATCAGTGACAGCATCAGATTCGTTTATACTTAAAAAGAAAAACAAGAAAAAAATGAACTGTTAAAATTGCAATTATTGCACTTGTGCCAACAGGCGTCAATTTCGTACCATAATTTCATTTCTAACGTGTCGCTTGTGTTGTTTTCGAAGTTTTTTTTTTTTTAAATAATAATATTATACGTATACAGCGCTTAAAATGATATGGTTGCTTTTTTTCTTCAGGCAGAAACACTGGCCCGTTCTCTAAGTGTTAAACGTTACGTGTTTTACATGTTACATGTATTTCGCTTACGTATGTATAATAATACGTTACCGTTATCGTCTACGTAGGAAAGTATGAATTCTTTGTTATTGCGTTCACCTCGTTCGCGAAAAGTAAAAACTAGAGCGTTATCTTTGGCACAATTAAGAGGTATTTGCAGTTTTTAAACGTCTCCTCTGTTAGTGATAATCTAAATCTAAGCTGGCAAGTACAGCAATTTCTCCCTAATTCGCGCTCGGATTGCTCGCGAAAATCGACACGACGATTGTAGGAAATTGTATAATAATTGATATGATTATTAATATTATTAATATTAGTATTAATATTAATATTATCAATATTAATAGTATCAATATTAATATTATCAATATTAATATTATCAATATTAATAGTATCAATATTAATAGTATCAATATTAATAGTAACAATATTAATATTATCAATATTAATAGTATAAATATTAATAGTAACAATATTAATAGTATCAATATTAATAGTAACAATATTAATATTATCAATATTAATAGTATCAATATTAATATTATCAATATTAATAGTATCAATATTAATAGTAACAATATTAATAGTATCAATATTAATAGTATCAATATTAATATTATCAATATTAATAGTATCAATATTAATAGTATCAATATTAATAGTATTAATATTAATATTATCAGTATTAATATTAATATTATCAGTATTAATATAATTTACGATTTCTATAATCGTTGACAATCAGTGAACTATAAAAACGAGTCGCGATGATCGAACAAATCGTATCCCCTCCTCCCAAATCGTCCATTTTCGTTTACAAGCTGAGGGACAATTGGGGAGAATTTGCTATAGCACGTTTTTTCATAAATTGCCGGTTAAAATGCGGACGCGTATCGCTATTTACATAAAACAAGATTTCACAGACAGACTGCATACTTTTATGCAAAATAAGGATGGTCTTTTTTTTCTTATTATCGATTAAATCTGCCTTCGAAACGATTGCACTTGAAACCAGACGCTTTCGATATTTTTTCTACGAGTCGAATTACGACGAATAAAAAATCTGTGAATTCTCGAACGCATATGATATCTGAAATATTCGCGCGACGTATACGCCCCAAGCACCGGGTTTACAAAAAGTTGAGACGGATTCGTTTGCTTTTCGCCTGACCGCTTCTGTACACGCGTGTCCATTGTCAGCCACTATGTGTTCGCAAAGCATACATTTTGTTGCCGTCATCTATCCACGGTGTACAATTACCAGTTACACGCTAATAGATAGTTTATTAATACCGCCGTTTTACTTTAGCACAAACGCGACAACTACACCGATCACAAACATCGAAAATACTTTTAGTCTCGAATCGTGTCCATTCGATATCGTTCGATATATCCAAATTGCCGAGTTCTCTCGTGCAGCGTGCAATAGCGGTCGTCACATTAAAACGATGAATTTTCATTACAGTTACACGCGTGATGAATGTCCCGAAATTATGGTATCTCCGGGAAGCGAGGGATTCCTGAGGCGATTTGGAGAAACTTTCTCCTTAGCGAAAATGCGATCCGTGGCTTCGTTTGCGAGTTATCAACAAAAAACGCTGACGCCCCGCCCACGCGACCACTGCCGCCGCGTCATACGGCTGGCGAGACGCGGCATTGGCCGCGAGGGCGGAGCGCCGGCCGCGCTCGCTCACCAATTGGTCAGTGTTTTTCGTTAATAACTCGTAAACGAAGCCGCGGAGAAAATTTTTGCAAAGGAAAAAGTTGCTTCAAATGACCTCAGGAAACCTTCGCTTCCCGGAAGTACCATAATTTTTGGATATCCTGTATAACTCTTACTTGTTTATTTAGCTCGTTTCTCTTTGGAATCTGCGAATGCACGTTTCTTCGTTTTAATCTTTCATTCGCTACTGTACGTGCTTATGGTCCGCCCGAAGAGACGAGTTAGTATAAAAATTACGTGCCCGGGTTCTAAATATGACTGCCACTTAAAATTGTACACTTAGAAATTCAGCCGATTTTCATTTATAAAACGTGATAATATTTAAAATTTAAATTTCTATAACGCATACATAGACGCGTAGTTCGATACTTTTTTCTTTAACATGTAAAAATACGGAAGAAAAAAAAAAGACTTTGGACAGCCAATAACTTGAGCCGCTAGCGGGTGTTCCGTTTACAATTTCCACTGACCCGTCGCGTCGGGCGGACCACGCGAACTTACAATGTTAACGTATATACAGGATGCGCAGAAAAATAATTGTATTCTCGTAATGAACACTCTTAAGAAATGGCACTATTCATATTAACGCGTTGGCTGTCGTTCGATTTTCCACAGGATCGATCGAAATCCAAATTAAAGTCCAATTAATAATATCCAAATTGTCGTTTAGCTTGAAATATCATTATGCAATGAAAATGCGAAATTATTGAGAAAGAAAACTGAATTGTTCCGTACATTTTTAGTATCAAGAAACAAGTGCTGCCGATTATTATCGATCATTATACCGAACATCGGTCCGCAAGTTACTGTGACAATATAAATTTACTTCGAAGAATTTCGTACGCGCATTGAATCGATGATTATTCGTCCGTGCCAGCATCGCCGCTCCCCCTTCAAATGCCCTATATACTTTGTAGTTTTATAAAATTAGCTTTTTCGATTCGAAGATACCCGCAACGTTGAATTGTGGTTAGAAAACTGTTTAAAAGTCGAATCTAGCAACGTAGCAAGAACATCGAATATCTTGTAACGTATACTGTGTAGAAATAAAAGGAAAATACAATACAGGGTGTCCCAAAAATGTCTCGAAACATGGAAATAGGGGTTCCCGAGGTTATTTGGAGTAACTTTTTCCTTTGCGAAAATGCAATCCGAGGCTTCGTTCACGAATTATCAGCGAAAAAGTGGCGAGCTCGGCCGACGCCCCGCCCTCGCGACCATTGTCGCCGCGTCAGATGGCCGGCGCGACGCGGTATTGGCCGCGCGGGCGGAGCGCTAGCCGCGAGGGCGGATCACTGACCGCGCTCGCTCTCCGACTGGCCCACGTTTTTCGCTAATAACTCGTAAACGAAGCCGCGGAGAAAATTTTTATAAAGGAAAAAGTTGCTTCAAATGACCTCGGGAACCACTGTTTGCAGATTTTGAGGCACTTTTGTGACGGCCTGCAGAAAACTCTCAGCTTCCTTGTATATATATATATACTGTAAAATATAAAACAGTCTGTACACACTGAATACAACGTTCGTTACAATAAACTTATGGTAGCATCGACCCGAACGGCCCTTCCATGTCGTTTCAAACCCTTCTCTAACCACGGCTACGAGTCGCAAAACAGCGAAATAAGTACGTGCAACGATACAAAAGACAACTTATCGAGTATTCAAGAACATTTACTCACAATTCCGCGGTGTATGTACAGTCGGACAGATTCTCGTTCCGCCGTGAGAACGTTAAATATATTACGTAAAATATATCGAGAGCAACAAAAATATAATATCTTTTCTATCTAGCTCGACGCAGACTTTTGTCTCGCGTTGCGGGCGGGCGAACATTGCGGACAAATAAATAAATACGCGAATAAATATAGTTGACCCGCGCGAACGAAAAAAGTCAAAACTGAACGGGAGTAAACAAACGGACAACCCGGGCGAGAAAGTTTCAGTTTCGCAGCTCGAACGCGCAGTTCGTGTAAAGATGGATCCTCTGATGGTCCCGCAGGTGGTGCCGGTGTTTGAACCGTTTCTTGCACCAGGCGCATTGAAATCTCGGTCCGACGCCGCATTCGAGCCGCAGATGCCTGGTCAGGTTGCACTTGTGCGAGTAGGTGCGGCCGCATTTCGGGCAGAGAAACGGCGGCCCGTCTTCCAAGTCCTTCAGCATCTTCCAAACTGTAACATCACATCGGTCTATCAATAAAGCCGCGTTCCGATTGTTTTCCGTCGTGGAGCATGGGGGGAGCGGAGGGGGGAAAGCGTGTATCACGGCAACGTAACATTGAAAACGAAAAGTAAGGCGTACGAGGAGGCGTCCCCGTCATATCGAGTCATGCTGTCGTGAAAGAAAATTCGTTTCGGATGCTTCTAATTCCAGCTAAAACGAAAAGAAACGGGGAAAAACACAGTTTCACAAGTTGCAGCGGATCCCGGTCGATTTATCTTCGAACTTTCGTCGCGGATCGTACCTAACATGCAGCCGCTAACGTAATCTCTACGATAATAAGCGATGTTCTCTACGTTTGTGGTCATTTCATGGAGTAACAGATGTATTTACTGAAGGCGCTACGTAATATTATAGAGGGTTTCCCGAAATTTTTGTACCAGCGGGAACCGAGGGGTTCCCGAGGCGATTTCAAGCAACTTTCTCCTTTGCAAAAATGTTCTCCGAGGCTTCGTTTACGAGTTATTCACGAAAAACCGTGATCCCAAACGGAGAGCGTGCGCGACCGGCGCTCCGCCCACGCGACCAATGCCGCGTCGCGCCGGCCGTCTGACGCGGCGACAATGGCCGCGAGGGCGGGGCGTCAGCCGAGCTCGCCACTTTTTCGTTGATAACTCGTGAACGGAGCCTCGGAGAAAAATTTTGCAAAGGAGAAAGTTGCTTCGAATCACCTCAGGAACCCGTCGTTCCCCGGAAGTACCATGATTTCGGAACACCCTGTATAGGTGAACGAATTTAGGGTACAGAAATTTGTTGAACGTAACAGTCGGTTGTCGCAGGCCGAGCGAATTGACGGTCCGAACGAGAGAAGAGGTCGAGCCATGCTGAATACTGTGTGTTTGTTTTTGTAAAATAGAAAATATTTATTTTAAATGTCTTACAATCGCGTATGTTCTTTTTTTTCTTTCTTTCTTCTTCCTTATACTCGTTACAATCTATACATGTATAATAATATACGCATCGTAGGATTTTCTCTGTAAACGTAAATGAATATTTTATTTATATATTTCTCTCGGACTCTGTTTTACTGGCGCTAGATTCTCTATAATGCGTTCGAGGGTAGAGGGGAGGGGGGGCAGGGAAGCTTATTCACGATATACGTGTTACGTGTTTATAAGTCTCTTCGAGCTCAGCCATATTATTGTAAATCATCACAGCTTTCGCGACACCGTTGTGAGACTAAGCGTACGATAAACGGTAGGGAAATCGATCGATTCGATTCGATTCGATTCACGTGGAATTATTCGTTGACGCGTCCCCGAATGTAAAATAGACGATCGCGGTCGTTAAACGAGAAATAACAATGGCAGTGAGTCAGTCTATGTACGGTAACAAAAAAGTAAACGAGTTGCGAAACGAGTGAGCGAAATTCATTTGCCGAATTAATTTAACCTTAAATTTTCCTCGTATTTTTTTACTTGTTTCCAAGAGATATTTTATCGTTGTCCCGGATTTTTCTCAGAAATTTTGCTCAACTCTCTCGTCAACTCTCGAGATCTATGCGTGTATTTTACGGCGCGCGCGTGCAAAAAAATATAGAAGTTCAATGGAACACGTAAAAATAATATAAGTAACAATCTGTTAAATTAGAGATCGGGCTTCGAACACAAACTGAATATGCTTCTGCGTGAAATAACAAAACTTACACGTATACGGTCCATGGGAACTCGCTTTAAGAACGATAAAAAACGTCGATAAGACTATACATAATAAGTATCAACGTAACAATATGATAATAATAATAATAATAATAATAATAATAATAATGATTCATTCGTCAACGGCACGATCGTGGTGCAAAGAACGTTGCGTGGAAGCACCGGCGAACATTGACTGCGAATCTAAACAACTAGGCTTGTTTAACAAGAAATAAAAATATAACATTTGCTGACTTATCTTCGGAGCTATATGTAAATATATTGCACTCTCGGCAATCCAATTCTTTGATTCTTTGGAAGTCAACTTCGTAAGAAAAAGAAGATCGGTTTCAATCGTTCGAGTCGTCGTGTCTTCATACATAAACATATATATGTATATACGCACGTATACAGAGTATCACAGTATTAAACGATTAAAGTTTGCTGTGTATACAGGCTGTCCCGAGAATGTCTCGCGATCTGGGAGAGGTTGATTCCCGAGGTGATTCGAAGCAACTTTTTCCTTTGCGAAAATGCGATTCGAGGCTTCGTTCACGAGTTATTAACGAAATAGTGGCGAGCTCGGCTGACGCTCCGCCCTCGCGACCATTATCGTCGCGTCAGACGGCCGGCGTGACGCGGCATTGGCTGCAGGGGCGGAGCGCCGGCCGCGCTCGCTCGACGATTGGTCAGTGTTTATCATTAATAACTCGTAAACGAAGCCGCAGATTGCATTTTCGCCAAGGAAAAAGTTGCTTCAAATGACCCCAGGAATCTCCCATTTCCGGCTTGCGAGACATTCTCGGGACACCCTGTATATTCCGCCAGCTAGTGATAAATTTCTATATCGTAGATATTTCTTTATCGATGCCTGCACGATATTTAATCACCATCCCTTATTACCTCTGTCCATGAAAAAGAAGCAACGCCTGCAAAATTTAATCGTTGAATTTGGCAACACTGTACAGTGTACTCTAAATTTCTAAAAACTAAGTACCTAGAGTCAACGTTGTTCTTAACTCGTTATGCGCCTATGTACACCAGAGCGTCGGTATTTGCGTTGACACCGTCAATTTTTTGGCATTCTGAAAATTTAACTAGAACTGGAAGAAGAAGGAAGAGACGATAAATCCGTCAGAATCGACGGATTAGTTCCAGAAGTTAAAAAAAGATCCATTTCTTAATGCCAGAGAATTGAAAGGAAATTTTCGTTTGTCCGTTAGAGTTGCGCAAATAAAATCTCGTGTAAACGAAGGCAATGAATTTGTTCAACGATTTCAAGGTCACGACAGTTCCACAAAAACACAGACTCACGTAACAACCACAGAGACGCGTACTTAACAACTAGATTATGACCTCGATATAATTCAACATTACTCTTTCCCCGTGTTCAACAATAACAAAAGTATAAAAGTGTATCTCCGGGGGACCAGCGAAAGCTGCAAGTCGAATTTCATTTATAAAAATAATACAAGTTGTTTAGATAAGAAAAGAAAAATGGAGGAACGGTGTTCAATCGTTAAACGTGATTTCATCACATTGTTTAACATATTTACGCGTTCTTCCCTGCACGACTAATAATTCCGACTTGTAATCGCGCTCGTCTACCAGAGATAAACAGGGTGTCCCAAAAATGTCTCTCAATCCAGAAACAATGGATTCCTCGGGCGATTTGAAGCAACTTTTTCCTTTGCAAAAATTTTCTCCGAGGCTTCATTTACGAGTTATTAACGAAAAACCGTGATTCCAATCGGAGAGCGTGCGCGGTCTGCGCTCCGCCCACGCGGCCAATGCCGCGTCGCGCCGACCGTCTGACGCGGCGTCAATAACCGCGAGGGCGGAGCGTCGGCCGAGCTCGCGACTATTTCGTTAATAACTCGCGAACGAAGCCTCGTATCGAATTTTCGCAAAGGAAAAAGTTACTCCAAATGACCCGAGAAATCCGATTCCCGAGTTTCGAGACACGTTTGCCACACCCTGCGGACATATATATAGATCTTTCAATGATATTTTCAACAATGAAAATCAATCTCGACTATTTAGGACTTCTGATGCGTCCTCATATGCAAGATCAGGTTGTGTTTGTGCTTCGACTTTTTATGGCACACAGGGCATTCGAACCGCGGCTCGACGCCGCACTCGAACTTGATATGCCTGTTCAGCGAGTGGAGCCTCAGATAGGCGTTCCCGCACCGCGGACACGAGTACTCGGACGAATCCCGAGCACCGACGATCGCTTGGTTCCCGGCGATCTCGCGTATCTTCCCCTCGGGCGTTATCTCCGCCGCGACGGTTTCCGCCTGGCAGCTGTCCGCGTCTTGGTCCTTGTCCGAGTTCTCCGGATCGGTGGCCGCGTTCTCCGCCATCTGTTTCTTCGCCATCATGCGCAGGTAAAGGGTCTGATACTGGTAGTACCATTCGATCGCTGCACCTGGCGAGTACTTCCGGTCTAGAAAAACAAACAACAGGATCAGTAGGCATCGTTCCGCTCGATCCTCCCTCGTGGGGTCGCGTCCGATGATTTCTGTGACGATGGTGTTAACACACGGTGTTAGCTGGTCTTAGGTGAGGAGAAGACGTGTGTTGGTGGACAACGTGACAACTGACACAAAGCACAAGGTCGGGGCTACACTCAAACCGGTTCACAATGAAAGCGATCACATGGATGACTGGAAATACTAAGAGCTCCCCTCCAATGTGTCTCGAGCTTCGACAGACGTTGTCTCTCGAGGCTTTTGATGGATCGATAATGTTTTCTTAGGCTCTTGTTCGATACTCGTCTGGTTAGTCTAGGATCTTGATTAATTTTCGTCGTTAATCTGGATAGGTTTTGGTTAAGTCATTTAGTCGTTCTCTCGTGACGGTGCAAGTGAAAATATAAGTGATATGAGTAATATAACTTGTATAAGTTGTGTAAATAATATAGATTGTATAAGTTATATGAGTTATATAACTAATATATAAGTTATATAAGTAATATAAGTGATATATAACTTATATAAGTAATATATGAGTTATATAAATAATATATAAGTTATACAAGTGATATATAACTTATGTAAGTAATATATAAGTTATATAAGTAATACATAACTTATATAAGTAATACATGAGTTATATAAGTAATATATAAGCTATATAAGTAATATTTAAGTAATATATAACTTATATACGTAATATAAGTAACATAAGTTATATAAGTAATATAAATAATATAACTTACATAAGTTACATAAGTAAAATATAAATATAGTACTATAAGCAAGTATGATATAGCAAGTAACAATATAGCAATTAATATAAAATATAAGTTATACAAATAAAAATGATCGAATTTCATTATTCTTGAATCAATTTCAATTTAAAAAATTCAATTCTTTGATACAGTGAACGACAATCTCAAGTATTTCCTTATTAAAAAAATTCAAAGAAACTTTTTTATAAACTCTTCCTTTCCTCTCTTGTTTTTCTCTTTTTTTCTGTCGATCTGCAATTTAAGAAAAGAACGTTGCAATTAATATCTCAAACATTTCTACGAAATATTGTTACAACATTTACATCTAATATAATAATTATATTAATTATTATTATCTAATATAATACTAGATAATAATATAATTTTATTATCTACTATAATATAATTTTATATAATAATATAATTATTATCTAATATAATAATTAATATTATATATATATATTCTACTTGCTTTTCTGGACGAATTCAATTCGCGTATCTTGTTCAACAACGACGAAGACTAACACTAACGAGTATCTGGCAATAAATAAATCACCGAAAAAGCGATCAAAACCCTCCAACGATGTTTTTTATATTAAGCCTCTAATTTTCCTGATGATCGAATGTTAATGCGAGTATATGAGAGAGAGACTGATGGAGCACACATTACGGATAAATTATGGAATTCTTCGGGGAATATTTAAACCGTATCATGATTCAAACACAATTACAGTTCTTTTTCTCCGTGCTTACAATTAATTGCGGTATTCAATTATTAAACAGAAAAAGCTTTCGGTTAATCGGTTTTATTCCATATAAAAAAAGGAGGTGAGAAAAAGAGAGAGAGAGAGAGAGAGAGAGAGAGAGAGAGAGAGAGAGAAAGACAGCAAAGGTCGCCGGCTCGAATACAATAATTCGGTTCGTCGATAACAATTGTAACAGGAATGAAATGTCGCGGCATACATTGAACCAGTAACAGCAACCAGCGAAAATAGAATTAGATATTCGTGAAAAAATACAACAATAAGTCTCCCGTCCCAAGTCACTCGTCCCATGTCGGAGTCGATACACGTACAAATTCATTATGAAATATTTACAGCATTTTTTCGTCACCGACACTTTCTTGGTACGATTTCTCTTGGCGCGATTTCTTCTCTATCGTTCTCGTTCCGGATCAACCGTAGTGCTTATTTATTCCTAATACAAATAAAAAAAGAAAAGAAAGCGAATTGGAAGAAACATTCTTTCTTGAGCGAACACTATGCATTGCCGGAAAGCCTTCGAATCACTTGGAATATCACACGTAGAAACTCCAGAAAAACGATGCAAAAAAAAAGAAAAGAATAGAAACGATACAAAATAATGATATATTTTCTATGGAATATACAAAATAATGCAAAAAGAAAAGAAAAGAAAGGAAACTCACTTGTCGTCATCCGATAATCGTGATCCAAGGTTTTTCTCAGCCGGCAGAGCGCGTTCGCGATTCGATTGAAAAATTATTATGAAAAATGTGTATTTAATATAAATTTTTTAATCGTTTATCTACAGTCGTACAACAGTCTTATCGCGATTTCGTTAATACGAACCTCCGAACGTCGATTCGTTCCTTAACATATTTGAAGGATCGAAGAATCGCGTCGAGCGTGTTTCGATGCCGGTTCGTTCTTTTTTTTATTATTTTTCTTTTTTTATTTTCTTTCTCTTTAGGAACATCGTCGGTCGTCCGAGAGGAAACGTGGAAGATATATGTTTTTTTAAGGCTCGAACGGTTCCCCGTATCTTCGGGGAAGGTTTTCGAACCTTTTTGTACATTTGCATACTTTTTAAATCCGAGACTCGATATTATTAATACCGAATACACTCTGTCTATTTACAATGTATAACTTTTTTTTATACAGATTTGTTCCTACGAAGAAATCTAATCGCTTGTTACAATTCAATATTTCAGCCTAAAATAAAATATATTGAATGAGATGCAATCATATTGTGATAATTATTCCATAATTAAGTATAATTATTATATAATTATATGATAAATATAGAATAAAATATAATTATATTATAACAGCTATTCTATAATTATATAACAAATATAGAATAATATAATATATAGAATAGAATAGAATTATATTATAATAACTATTCTATATAATTATATGTAATTATTCTATATTTATTATATAATTGTAGAATAATTACATGTAATTATATTAAAATAGAATAATTATTATAATACAATTATAGAATATAATAGAATATTATAATAACTATTCCATATAATTATATGCAATTATTCTACAATTATATCATAAATATAGAATAATATAATATATAGAACAAAATATAATTATATTATAACAACGATTCTATAATTATATAATAAATATAGAATAATATATTATATAGAACAGAATATAATTATATTATAATGATTATTCCACAATTATACATATAATTATTCGATAATTACACAATAATTATCCTACAATTATACAAAAACTCCAGAACGAAATATTCAAATTCCGAAATAAAACATCAACGGGAACAAAGCTAATTTCTCCAGGAACCAACATTATTCACGAAAAAAGAAGATCGCCGATCTCACGTCTCGACACATACATATCTCGCCTGGAATTCCATAACCGATGGGTGCCGCGTCGCGCCAACGAATGACCCGCGTTCGTCATATCTTTCAACCGGCAGCGGCACTTCGAGAATTTCGTATGCATATAAAAAAAAAAGAAGAATCGTGATCCGAATCTGTACAATCCTCCTCCTCCTCCTCCTCCTCCTCCTCCTCCTCCTCAACGTATCTTAGGCAGCTTATGACGGCCCTGGTAATGTTCGTTCAATTTGTACTGATGGTAGAACTTTTTCGGGCACAGGGTGCAACAGAACTTCTTCTCCTTGTTCCCGCACTCGACCCTCTGGTGCCTCAGCAGGCTGTCCCGCCACTTATACCTCTTCCCGCAACCGAAACAAACGTTGATCGCGCCGCTGTCGTTCCGCGAGCTCTTCCCTTCGGCTTGTTGCTGTTGCTGATGTTGTTGCTGATGCTGGGACTGGCCGCCGGCGGATGCGTACTGCTGAAAAGTCGAAGAGATGGCGTACGGCAGCTGCAACATGGCTAACGTATCTGAAATCGAAAGAGAGAAAAGCGGCGTTTAGTGATCGTCCCCGGAACATGTTCTCTGATCTAATTGAAAATACGCGCGCGAGAGAGAGAGAGGCTCGCTAGATAATCGGATCGCGCTGGTAGCATCGTTCTCTTTTTTTTTTACTGATCGACATGACAGAAACGCGGCGACATGACACACAGTTGCACAGTTTTCCTTTTCTTTTTTATTATTATTATTATTATTATTATGTGTTCCTTTCGACGTTTTACAAATCGGACGCCTGCGTCGACGAGAAAGCGTCGCCATCGAGCGACGCGCGAGCGACGATAACAAAAAAAGAGAAAAACTGTCGAGCGAATTTGTCACTCAACGCGAGAAACAAAAGCAGCTGCTTCGCGGATCTCGAGGTTATTGATCTCGTATTTTTTTATCGGTTCCCCGAAAACGAACTGTTTTTCAACGAAGGGACGAGAATTGAACCGGCGCGAACGTACGACAAAACTCGACGCGGAATGAAGATCGATAACGGAGAGACGATTACAAACAAATGAACAAATCGTAATTAAATACAGGGCGTCCCGGAGAGCGCGGCAGCGCCGCAAAGGGATGATTTTCCTTGGATTTATCCTTGAACGTCGGCAGCGTCCTCGAGAGGGTTACTTTTTTACGGCGATCGTAGACGCGCGCTCGACGCCTTCGAATCGATGCAGATCTGTCGAACAAAATTTCCCGCACAAGCGACGGCCATATTTGTTCGTGTGTTATTAATTAAATTTTGTCCATGGATCGCCGCGTCCTATTCTACTCGTCGAGAGGAGCGAACTTGCTAAAAAAAGGAACCGTTTCTTGTTCACCGGCTTCGCAGATGTCTTCTCGGACAGCCGCAGCGTTTCTTAAATATTTAAGAATATCATTCGTTATTATTATATTAAAAATATTCAGGATTCCACGAGCCGACGTCCGATCCGCGTCGCGCCAACCTTCCTGGAAGATTCAAGCCGCTTCAAGAGCGACGCGACGAAGCGGCGGCCGACAAGATGGCGGCTGGATTGCTCGCGCTCGGACTCGAACGTTGAGAACATGTTCTGTTGGTCACAGCTGATTTATTTTCCATGGCCGAACCGAAGGCCGATCGAGGTACAAAACGCGATCGAGCCTCGCGGATCGATCGTTAATTATCGTACAGTGTCACAAATGTTCGATGATTCGCGCGCATTAATTGTCATCGACACGCACATTTGCAATCCGCGTCGAATCGTTCGAGACAAGCGAAAAGTCGCGACAAGGCTCGCGGATCGCATTTCGTCGAATTTTGCAAGTCGGAGTATCGTTGTGTTCGATTAGAAAGAAGAAACAAAAATGAATTGACACCGAGACGCATCTGACGAACGATTATGCGAACGCGATCGTTCAACTGCGGATCCGTTTTCTTATTCGAATTCGCATTTTCCTGCTATTAGAAGGTGATATATCACAGTAATAGGTGCATAGGGCACAGTAATAGGTGCCCGTCGCCCGTAAATGGGCGACTTTAGTGTTTTATTTGAATAGCATTTTCCGAGCAATTTGTACAAATCACGATTTATGAGCTTTTGGATTCAGATGCTTTTCGCATGTTATTGCTATCATTCCAGTAATGATAGTAACCTAATCGCTAGGTTTATCAGCCGAGATCGGCGAATTTTGGGCCCCGCGAGAGAAACTCGACGGACGCGCGTCGAACGCGTTTTGCTTCGCAAACGAAATTCGAATCGGAGATTCGATCTTTTTTGTTGCTTGAGACAGCTTTTAAGCATCGGGGAAAGAAATAGTCGAGTGAAAATGCTGTTCGAAATATCGCGCGGATGTCGCGGATGATCCGCAGTCCAGCGATCGAGATTATGGTCGTTTTCCACGATTTCAGGCGCCGATCGAGCAATTTGAAATGCTCGGGAAACAATTGTTATCGCTTATATGTCGAAGCAGAGAGACCGAAATACGATCGAATGGAATCGAGGAAGCATAAGTGGTAACTCTATTGTTTCTCCAATTCCAAAATGAAGGTCGCTTATACGGTAAATCAGTCAGAATTGATATGCAGTACACAACACGGTAATTAATCCCTAATTCGCGCTCAGATTGTTAAAAAAACTGGACAATTCTTAGGAAGAGGAGACACCATTTTGCGAGCCCTTCGACTCGTTTTTGTAGCTACCGATTGTATAATTATATATAATTTTATACTGATTGTATTAACATTAATCGTATTGATAGTTATAATGTTTAATAATTGTAAATATTCATAATTATATTAATGACAGTATTTAATCATTGTAAATATCAATAATTATGTCAATTATAATATCTAATAATTATAAATATTAGTAATTATATTAATTATAGTATTTAATAATTATAAATATTAATATTTATGTCAATTATAATACCTAGTAATTATAAATATCAATAATTATATTAATCACAGTATTTAACAATTATAAATATTAATAATTATATCAATTACGATATTTAATAATTACAAATATTAGTAATATTAATAATTATAATATTCAATAATCATAAATATTAACAATTACATCAATTATTACAAAATTTACGATTTCCATAATTGCCGACAATCAGCAAACTATAAAAAACGCGCCTCGAGGCTCGAATAATCGCGTCTCCTCTTCCTAAAATAATCGATTTTCGTGCGCCAATTATAATTGGATCGCGAATTAGATCGAAATCACAGCGTATTTACAATCCGTGGTGCGCGGTTATGTGATTTTTCAGTTCGTATCGATACTTGAACTTCTTGTTGCACATGTGACACGAGAACCTCTTCTCTTTGTTCCCGCAGTCGACCCTCTTGTGCCTCTTCAGGCTGTCCAGCCATTTGTACTCCTTGCCGCAGTCGGTGCACACGTAGTTCGTTTGCTGCACCGACAGATACGTGTCCGTCGTCCTGAACGGATCGTCCTCCGTCTGTCGGTGGTCCGCGGTATCGCGCGACGAACCCCAGCACGATCTATCGTAGACGACCGCGGCGGCCCCGTCGCTGACGCAGCGCTCCTTCTTCACGCGGTCCCACGCGGCCTCGTATTCTCCCGTCGTACTTTCCACACCTGCGGGAGAAGCAAACGAGGGTGATATGACAATGGGCCACGTGAACGATGCGCGACGGGGAATGGCGCTAGCCTAAACGAGGCGGGGAAACTTCTCTACGGACAGGTCTGAAATAAACGTGGAGCACGCGGCTCGCGTGGTCGTTCCGGTTTCAAGCTTCTGGTTTTAATGCACGTAGTACACACGCAGGTACAAACATAGTCGATCGATCTACGCGCGACAATTTATTTTTTTGTTCTTTGCGGCCGATCGACGCGCGCGAACAATTTCTCGGCCGATCCGAATTGCCAGTCGATGATGCATGCGCACGAAAGAGTGGAACGAAACGCGTCTGTCGAGATATTCACTGGAAGAGATATATACTTTCTTGTACTCTGAGAATATTTTGATATAAAAATGAATAACAAGTTGAAACTTGTGTAGGCCGCCGCAGTTATTCTTCTTTGGTTGAGATTCTTTAGAACGACGTTCTGATCGTGATCTGATCTATATACTCGCCGTAAATCATCACGTCGTGTCTTACGGAGCCTATGGTATAATATATAAATCTGTCTCGTTCGATATTTCTTCTTAAAGATTACTTTTAGACCACCCGTTACGTCGTTATCGCGTTTTCGCGAACGACGCGTCGCCGAGCAACTCGAAGCAGTAATACAGGCTGTTCGAAAATTATTGGACGAGAGAGAGAGAAGCGACGGGTTCCGCGGATCATTTCGAGCAACTTTTTCCTTTGCGAAAATGCGATCCGCCGCTTCGTTTACGAGTTATCGACGAAAAACGCGGACCAATCGGAGAGCGGGCGCGGCCGGCGCTGCGCCCTCGCGGCCAATGACGCGTCGCGCCGGCCGTCTGACGCGGCAGCGGTGGTCGCGAGGGCGTGGCGTCAGTCGAGCTCGCCGCGTTTTTCGTTAATAACTCACGAACGAAGCCTCGGAGAAAAATTTTGCAAAGAAGAAAGTTGTTTGAAATGATCTCAGGAATCTCTCAGTTCTCGCTTGTATAATAATTCTGGGCAAGATCGCGATAATCGCAGGACAAAAGTGCGATTCTGTTTGTCGGTAGGACGTTGAAAGTTGCCGCCAACGCTCGGAGCAATGCTTCTCTCGCGCAAACGAATTAAAAACTGTTTACAAAATTACTTTCCGTCGATGCTTAAAGTACCTAACGTCGCCGTACTCGATATTAACCCTTTCGTGACCTGCAGGATACGTCCTCACGATTTTTCAGCACCTTCTGATGGTCTGACGACAAAATGTTTCCCATCGAAATTAAGATTTAAAGTAATTGTTAACATTTAATAACAAATTGATTTTTGATAAAAAGAAACAAGCTCACCGTTATATTTTTGAGCGAAACTAGAATCGATGCAACGACGTTTGAAATAATTCCGCGATAAATAACGCCAAGGCATCGCATGTATACATAAATAAATGATCAAAACGTTGCATAATTTGTTAAAAAGTTTTCGGTACAATTGATAAACGCCGAGCTATACTCGATTAAAAAGAAAATAGACTTAACGCGGTGTTAATTGCTTTCTCCGTAGACAATAAATTCCAAAGAAAACCGACTCGGTCACGAAAGGGGGTTCGAACCGCTTAATAACACTATCCAACAAGGATTGTAATCTGTATTGACCAATGGGCGATCCTCGTAGAATTTACCACCCAAAAGATAAATCCGAAAGTAGAATTGTTCAATCGCTCTTGATTTTCGAAAAACACGCATTTCCGCAAAGTAGCCGTGTTTTGGGTGAAAGAAAGGCATTACAGAAAAAACCAAGAAAGCTAGAAAGTTCGAACTTGTCTTAAAAGATGGAGGAGAGTTTCCCGAACGTATCGATGTACTCAGTTTTTAGTTTATCTTGCTTTAAGTGACCCTAAATGTCCATTAAAGTTCGAGAAGTATCGCGTCGGTGCATCTTTATTGTGTATGATAAATTCTCCGCAATTGTCCCTCAGCTTGTAGACAAAAATGGACAATTTGGGAGTAGGGGGTACGATTATTAGAACCCTCAGTGTTCATTTTTATAGTCGCTGACAATCGGCAACTACAAAAACGAGCCGCGAATAATCGTATTTCCTTTTCCGGAATTGTCGACTTACCCGAATTCGACGGACAACGCGACAGAATTTACCGCATTTACGACCACTTTGAGCAAGAAAAATGAAAAACTGAGTGTACTAACGTGTATAGGAAACTCTTCTCCAACTTTCAAACCGGTGATTACAAAGAGGAACCGCGAGGCTCGAACAATCGCGTCTCCTTTTCCCCGAATTGTCGACTCTCGTCTCCCAAGCTCTTAGACAATGCGAGAGAATTGACCGCATTTACGGCCTCTTTAAGCAAGAGAAATGAAAAACCAAGTATACTGTCGTGTACAGGAAACTCTCTTCCATCTTTCAAACCAAGCCCGAACCTCCTAACATTCACAGTTCCCACGTAGTCGCCTCTTTTTCCATCGAGAACACCGGCGCGTTACAAAAATGCTTCGAAAATCGATGATCAAAATTCGTTGGACAGCGCGATCAAGGCGCACAACACGATCCGCAACGTGGCTCAAGATTCGGCGTTCTTTCACGAGCTGGTCTCCTTGTCGCAGCAGACGAGCCTCTGGTGCCTCCTAAGGGTGTCCAGCCTCTTGTAACCCTTGCCGCACTGGCTGCAATAGAACTTCTGCCGGTGAAGCCACTCGACCTTCTCCTGCAGCTTCTCCAAGGACGCGTCGCACTTTGTCTGATGCCTTTTCAGGCTGTCCATCCTGGTGTAAGCCCTGCCGCAGCCGTCGCACCGGAACTGCTGATGGCTCTTGGCGGTCTTTTGCCCGACGTTCGCCTCGACCGTGTTCAAGATGGACGAGTCGCAGAGCAGATAGCTCATCGGCAGCTGGCCGTGGAACGAGACTTCGCACACGTCGTCGTCCTCTTGATCCTTCGCCGCGTTGCTTTCCGCAACGGTCTCGCGTCCTGCAAAGACGCGTGAATCTGTTAAAACGGACGAGATCACGAGCGGAACGGAGCGGAGCGGAGCGGAGCAGAGCGAAGCGCAGGCTCCGCGCGATAGCAAAGAAGCATGCACACTGCCGAGCGGCCTCGCGCGCTTTGCGTTACGCTCTCGGCTTGCCAAAGAGAGGTCTCGATGTTGTTATATCTTAGCTCGGATTAATTTACGCCGAGGTATTAGAAAACGTTTGTTAGTCGTATTATATTGGCTGAAATTTGTGAGCTTGTTCTTTTTTTTTGGGAGGCTGGGTGATAATGTGTGTGTGTTTGTGTATCTAATAGCGGGCAAGCAGAGTTTCAAGGATCCTCGCCGGACTGACTGATTCGACTATTTTTTTCCGAAACGTTCAACTATGAGCTTTTATTTCAAATATTCAGTTCGCCTGACTCTCGTTCAGAGATACATTCCGCACGTATTTTTATATATTTATATTTATATGTATATATGTATATGTATGCATGTGTATATACAACGGCATATAGAGCCTTCGGTCGCGAAGCACTTTCTTCTTCATCTTCTTCTTCTTCTTCTTCTTCCGCGCCGTTGTCCGAGCTCAACGGTAACCCTTTCGTTACGAATAGTGAATAATTACGATAGAATAGTCATCGGAAGAGAAAGAGAGAAAGTTTGTGGAATTGAAAAATCCTGGAAAACTTTGGGTTCGCGTACTCCCGCGTACGCCGTGTACAGTGGCCGGCAAAAGTGTTCGCACGCCTTCTAGAATGGAATCGCTTTTTTAAGAGTAAATAGCTTGAATTTTCTTTTAGGCGAATTTTTTTAGATCGTTTAGACGATAGGGACTAGTCTAATAGACGATGAAAAAAAATTATTGTATTTTAAAAGCTGTGCGAACACTTTTGTGGGCCACCGTATATATGGAGCCGCGTCTTCGTTTCCGGGAGAATAACAAGCGTTCGCATGATCCGCAGATATATAGAGTGTCCCAAAAATATCTCGCAATCGGGAAATGGGTTCCTGAGATCGTTTGCAGCAACTTTTTCCTTTACGAAAATGTTCTCCGCGGCTTCGTTTACGAGTTATCGACGAAAAACGCAATGAGAGATCGCGCGCGGTTGGTGCCACGCCCTCGCGATCACCGCTGCCGCGTCAGACGGCCGACGCGACGCGGCATTGGCCGTGAGGGCGGAGCGTCGACCGCGCTCGCTCTCCGACTGGTCAGTGTTTTTCGTCGATAACTCGTAAAGGAAGCCTCGGAGAACATTTTCGCAAAGGAAAAAGTTGCTCCAATTGAGCTCAGCTGTCATTCAGCTTCGTTTCGCGCGGTGTATAATAATTTTGGGACAAACGCTGTATAAACGAACTCCTTGGGACACCCTGTAATCGCGTGCGAAAATACCGCGCGTTCGCATCGTTCGAGTATCATCATCATCGTTCGATGAAGTCATTCTCCGTGAAAACCGCGACGCGCGGCTCGTTACAAAGTTAGTTTCGATTACGTATATTATCGTTACGATATATCTTCTCGCGCTTATCGGTTAGCACGTCCGTACAAACTTCGCGATCTACCACGCGAGATATCGGATCGGAGCCGCTGCGAGAACCGCGGCCAACGTCAAGTTAAACGACGCATAACTTTTACGCACTAATTTACAAAATCTGCTAAAATCGTCCGTACTTTACGCCGTTCGTCGGATCGCAACAATATGTCACCGGATGCAACATAGACAAATGCGGACGTTCAAAATCGAGCATCCCGACGTACGAAACGCCTAAAACGATGCAACCGCAGCTCGATGCACGCTTGCGGACCCTGTAGTCGAACAATTTCACCGTTTCAAACAATCGACGAGCAATGATAACTGACTGTAAATGATAGTAATTTTTCGAATGTTATTTATTTAATTATTTAATTGTTAACCCTTTTCGGTCGCAGCTATTCGAAATCAAAGTGCGAAACGTAATTTCTGATCTACTGTATTTGTATTTTAGGTAATTAAATGATTATTATATATAATTATATATTATATTATATAATTATACAATATAATTAATAACTGTATAAAATGTATAATTATATATTATATAGTATAATTATACAATATAATTAATAATTAATATAATTACATTATTAGATAATTAACATAATTATGCACATGAAATTGATGCTATTGGCTCCTATAATGCATTCGAATAGCTTTTATTTTTAATATAAACGAGTCTGATGCTCTCGTGATGATTTCAAAAAACAGTATACCGACTTTCAGTGACAGTGATAATTATAATTAAATAATAATAATTATTAAATAATTAGCATAATTGTGCACATGAATTTGATGCTATCAGCAAGTGCAATGCAATTTCAATAGCGTTTTCTTCAAATATAAACGAGTCTGAGTCAGTGTACCAACTTTCATCGACTCTTCAAGGTCGCCACTCGAGTGCAAAGGGTTAAAAACGATCATCAATCAACCGAAAGAAATCTCAAAAACTGTTTTCACTGAATTCGACGCAGGGTCCGAGCATGCACCAAGAACGCGACGACGGATTCCCGACGATCGAAAGGTACCGTCTCCGTCGCGCCGACGATTCCCGACGATCGAAAGGTACCATTCCCATCGCGCCGACGATTCGCGACGATCGAAAGGTACGTCTCCGTCGCGCCGACGATTCCCGACGATCGAAAGGTACCATTTCCATCGCGCCGACGATTCGCGACGATCGAAAAGTACGTCTCCGTCGAGGCGACGACGATTCACTGCATGGTGAGCCGCGGCGTGGTGGTCGCGAGCAGTGCCGAGTGCATCGACTTGACGTGCGAAATGAAGGACAACGGTTTGACGAACTTCTTGCCGCAGAAACGGCAGAACAGCCTCTCGCCCTTGACCTTGCAATAGTTCTTCTCGTGGCGGCGCAGGCTGTCCAACCGGGAGAAGCTTTTGCCGCACTCCTCGCAGATCACCGTCTTCGCCGATTTCTTTCGTTCCTCGACGTCCGGCGAGTCGTAGCTACTGGCGACGAACTCGAACAGGGTCCTCGAGGCGTCGTGGTCCGTTTTCAGGTACCAATCGATCGCCTCCGCTTGCTGCCCTGCGAACGAACGAACAGCTCGCGTTAACGCATACGAGACATTGCGGGATTATTTTGTTGCATTGGGGTTGTTGTTGCAGGGCGGGGGCGGAGGGCGGGACGACGAGGAGAAACGAGGGCGTGGAGAGCATGCAGAGATCGCCGGACGACGCGGTTACGTTCTAGGATTTCTTTCATCGACAATCTGGCACAACACAACATCGAACACCTACTGGTACAAGGATGATTGACGATGATTCTTCGGGCGAGGCGATTCAGTGACAATTTGGTCGGTCTTTTGTACACGTTTTATTTCACTTTCCATTATAAAGTCAGCGCTGGGAGAGAAACGTTCTCACGCTCTCTCGGTACAGCGGGTCTCTCCGCGACCCGTGAAATTCATTAGGCTACGAATACATTCGCGGTTACAAGTTATGAAGGTTATGATAGCGATCGCGTCGCGGAGAAGCGCGAGAGTACGCTCAAGATGCGACAAGATGGCCGACGAGCGGACGAGTCGGAAACGCGTCGAACGGAACGCGATCGGGGAATGAGATTCGATGGAGAAAAATAGCGGTATATTTCTCCTACGACAATGTTATGTCCACGAATATGAACGAATTCGAAGATTTAATTAAAACTGTCGAATTAAAAGCGTTCGAGTTCGCCGATGATTTCACGAGGATTGTCGTCGTTCTCGAATAAATCGATGATACAAACATTTTTAATAAAAACATCGCTGTTTCTCTTGTCTCCAAAGAGCAAGGCTCAGCAATATTATTGTTGCTATCAGCAATATACCATGGCGGAGCAACAAATTTTAATTTCGATCCGAATTTCCCGCAGAATAAATGCTCAACAATTGTGCCTCGTCGTCTAATTATTTTTGATTTTCAGCCGCCGCGCGATCGTTCAATTGCTCGCGCGGCTAATAAATTAATAATTTTGTTTAGAAATTGCTTAATAATCGAGTCGACGAGAAGGCACGGCTGCGACGCGTTTCGCTGCGAATTTCCCGCAGAATAAATGCTCGACAATTGTGTCTCGTCGCCTAATTATTTCCGATTTTCTGCCGCCGCGCGATCGTTCAATTGCTCGCGCGGCTAATAAATTAATCATTTTGTTTAGAAATTGCTTAATAATCGAGTCGACGAGAAGGAACGTCTGCGACATGTTTCGCTGCACGATTAAATCTCGAACATTCATTCTCGTGAACCGGTCGCACCGTGGAATTGAGAAATCGGATCGTTTTATTACGAATCTAAGTTCGTTATTAATTACGTTTGATTACGTTTAATTAAAAGCGCGCGATGGATCGCGCATGTTTCGTTACTATAAATCGCGATCGATCGATCGAGTCGCGGCAGCGTCGCAGTTGAACCGCGCGAATTAATTGGTCCACGTGGCCAACGGATCTTTCTGCGCGGGATTTTCGTAATCGGCGGCGGTCACGTGCTTCGTGTTGTAGTGATTGGTCAGCTCGTATCTTCGGTAAAACTCTCGGCGGCATATGCGACAGCGATGCTTCGGCAGCTTTCCGCACTCGAGCCGCTGGTGTCGGCGAAGATTCGCCATCCATTTGTAGCCCTTGCCGCACTCGCCGCACATGTAGTTCTGCAGCGCTTGGGGACGCATTCGTGGTATTCGGGTCCTGAAGGCCGGCGGGGCCGGATGATGGAAGTTCTTCGCGTCCACGAACTCCATTGGGCCCATGCTGTTCATCAGGGCCGCGCCGACTGGAACGTGAGAGAAGCCGGTTACTGCGGATACCAGTCGAATTTTTAGCGATTTCACCATTTGCCCTGCGACCACGTCTGAGAGACGTGGTCGGATTATCGGGCCGGAAATTATCGTCGCGTCCGAGACGCGTGGGCTAAGGATCGGGCGTAATGATTGTCACGTCTGAGAGGCGTGGTAAAAATATAGGGCCGGAAATATGATTGTCTCGTCCGAGAGACGTGGTAAAAATATCGGGTCAGAAATGATTGTCGCGTTCGAGAGACGTGGGCTAAGAATCGGGCGATATGATTATCACGTCCGAGAAACGTGGGCAAAGAATCGGGCAAATGATTATCACGTTTAAGAGACGTGGTAAAAATATCGGGCCAGAAATGATTATCGCGTCTGAGAAACGTGGGCTAAGAATCGAGCGAAATGATTTTCACGTCTGTGAGACGTGGTCAAGAAATCGGGCCAGAGACCATCATCACGTCTGAGAGACGTGGTCAGATAATCGTGCGCGTCGGTCGGGCCAGATATAATCATAACTAATTAGGGGATACGTGTTTTACGGTTTCTTGTTTCTCGTCGTTTAATTGTTTAATTAATAGCTAAACGAGATGGCGCAGGAATCAGCTCGACGATTTTTGCTGCAATTTTTGCGATCTTTAATTGTTTTTCACTTCGAGTGTTTCTGCCAAGGTGCGAGGGTGGTGTCTCCGATGACTCGGCGCGCAGGATTTACAAGGTAAGTTCATCGTCAATCATTTTATTCAATCGTTGAACATTGGGAAAAATACAATTTCACGTGATTCGATTAACGCGTCGCATACACGGGTATCACAAAATGAAAATCGGCGTTTATGTTTGAAAGAGAATACCACGGGACCCTGGACGATTAACCCCTCGATTGTGACACGTGACGATGACGATGACGATGATGAACGGTGACCAAAACGAAACGATACTTTCTCTTTCCAACTGCCAACTCGTCCACTTGTCGAAATTAATACAACGAAATAATAATAATAATAATAATAATAATAATAATAATAATAATAATAAAATAAAACAAATCAACATATATTAATGCGCGCGTGTTAACTCTTTGCACACGGACGTCGCCGATAACACGATATATTTATACCAAATTAGTCTTTTATTTAAATTAGTCTTCTTCTTTATAAGGTAAAATAAAATCAGACAAAATGCGCCAAGAAAAACAGAAAATCATTCATTCATTCATTCCTACAAAATTTCCCAGAAATGTACAGGGTGTCCCAAAAATGTCTCGCAATCCGAAAGTGGCGGATTCCTCGGGTGATTCAAAGCAACTTTTTCCTTTAGAAAAATGTTCTCCGAGGCACCGTTAACGAGTTATTAACGAAAAACGCTGACCAATGAAAGATCGCGTACGGCTGACGCCCCGCCCTCGCGACCACCGCCGCTGAGTCAGACGGCCGACGCGACGCAGCATTGGCGGCGCGCCGCCTCGCGTCAACCGTACTCGATTCTTATTGGTCACTGCTTTTTCGTTGATAACTCGTTAACGGTGCCTCGTAGAACATTTTCGCAAAGGAAAAAGTTGCTTCAAATTATCCGAGGAACCCTGTATGCTATCTCGATTCTGACTCCGTGAAACGAGATCGAGATTTCCGCAAAATCTGCGACAGTCCGAGTGCAAAGTTTCCAGGATTCGGTTTCACGGCGAATCGCGCGGGTTCCGCGTCTCTTTTCGCGCGTGGTCCACGATCGATGGATCAACGTCGAGGGATCAAACGGCCGGCTCAGATCAGATCCGAGTGATGCGCCAGCAAGTGTTCCTTGAGCCTGTCGCGCCGGTAGAACTTCTTCGCGCAGAACTGGCACTTGTTCCTCGCTTCCTTGTTGCCGCACTGCAACAGATGCCGGCGCAGGCTGTACATCCACGAGTAGGACCTGCCGCAGATGCTGCAGGTGAACAGCTGCTTCTTGTTCGGGTCGATCGCCACGCCCTGGTAATAGTACGGGTCGCTGTAGCCGGCGTCCTTCAGCAGGAGATCGTCCATCGGCAGGCTGTGGTAATTGTTCACCGGGCTCCACGCGGTCCTCGACAGCAGACCTGTCGAACGAATACACTCGTGAACAAAACGGAAGCAGATGCGGGGCAAGGGTACCTGCACCAACAAATCACAGTTTTTCTCTTTTTTTCTTTTTTTTTTACGGTCGGTTGACGGACGCGTTTAGGCGACTCGACGCGAACGTTCGGCAACTCGAAGCTCTACGGTTCGACAACCCTTTCGCGCTCGGCGAATTTTCAACGACAAGTCAGTAGAAACCGGAGTATATTTGTTGATAAATTGGCAAAATGATGCTTTGAATTAAATGTAAAATGATGGGGCGTTGGAAATTATAATCGTTCTGAGTGGACATTCGTTTGAGTAAATGTTCAATTAAATATGAAAATTCATTCGAGTAAATGTTCAATTGGATGTAAATATATTTGAGTAAATATATTCAATTAAATATAAATATATTTGAGTAAATATTCAATTGAATGTAAATATATTTAAGTAAATATTCAATTAAATGTAAACATATTTGAGTAAATATTCAATTAAATATTCAATTAAATGTAAATATATTTGAGTAAATATTCAATTAAATATGAACATATTTGAGTAAATATTCAATTAAATATAAATACATAATTGACTAAATATTCAATTAAATATAAAAATATTTAAGTAAACATTCTGTCGACGCGGATCTTGAGAAAGAAAAATTGTTAATGTTGAAAGTGGCATAATCATGGACATATCCGAGCGCGAAGGGTTAAAAGCAACGAGCGCCGATGGAACGAGAACTTCCGGTCGAATACAATGGCGGGTTCGAGGGATGATTGATGAATATAAATTTGGCGAGTCGCGTTGCTCACCTTTTGTGTCGCTTTTCTTTTCTTTTTTTTTTCTTTTTTCTAAGGTACACAGAGAACACAAGCACCACATAGATTCATGGAGACGTTTTATTCGTTGAAAGGGGGGAGGTTCGTAATTGGTAAAAAAGTATACAAACAACTGGTCGTAAATGCTTCTTAGAAATTAAAACAATCCGCGTTGTACAATTCACCATCGACGGCACGGACGCGTGTTATGCACTAGGTGTAAAGTAAATATCGGTTGAAGGTGGGGCGCGCGCGCAACGAGAACTCTCGAAACGATGCTGTGAAACAGTAAGTGTAGTAATTTTTCTGTAATTCGTGCTCAGACTGTGTAGAAAAATGGACAGTTTTGAGACGAAGAGATGCGATTGTTCGAGCCTTGCGGCTGCTCTCGTTTTTATAGGTGCAGATTGTATAATTATGTATAATTTTGTATTAATTATAGTGATACTAATAATGATAATATTTGATAATTATAAATAACAATAATTATGTTAGTTAGAATATTTAATGATTATAAGTATTAATAATATTAATAATTGTATTGATTACAATATTTAATAATTATAAATATTAATAATATTAATAATTATATTAATTACAATATTTAATAATTATAAATATCAGTAATATTAATAATTATATTAATTAAAATATTTAATAATCATAAATATTAATAATATTAATAATTATAATATTTAATCATTATAAACAGTAATAATTATTTTAATTATTATATAATTTACGATTTTTATAATTGTTGACAATCGGTAAACTATAAAATACGAGCCGCAGAGCTCAAATAATCGTATCTCCTCTTACAAAATTATCTAGTTTTTAGAGCAACCTGAGCGCGGATTAGGGTGAAATTACTGTATTCTCTAACTGTCGCAGAGAAATGGCCAGTTTGGGAACAGTTTTCACCTCGTCTCTGTAGTCATCGACAACTATAATTGTTATGCTTATAAAGACGATCGAACAATCGCATCTACTCTTCCCAAATTGTCCATCTTTCTCCGCAATCTCAACGCGAATTAGAGAAAAATTACTGTACTCCCTAACTGACGCTGAGATTGCGCAGAAAAACGAACACTTTGGAAATCAGAAATACAATTATTAGATCCTTGCACTTCGTTCTTACAATCGCTGACCAATCTTCGACTGACAAAAACGTGCCACGTGTTTCTAATAATCGCATCTCCGCTTCCCAAACCGTCCATTTCTCCGCAGAATCTGCGCGCCAATTACGGTAGAGTTTTTGCCGCTATGGTTCTCGCTCGCATCGAGCGTTTCATTCCCACGGGACCGCCGTTGCACGAATAAAAAGAGCAGTAATCGCGTAATATGACTTGTTATCGCGAATAGTACAGTGTCGAAGCGTTTCTTTTATTTTTACAATAAAACAACGGCGCGAGTTCTTTCAACGGTACGCGACGTTTTTTTGAAGAAAAAGAAAAACTAGGCTCCATTAATGGTCTCGGACTAGCGTCTTCGCATGGACGTCGCACAGACGTAAAAGAACTTAAAGGTATAAAAGGAATTGAAATGCGAAAGAAGAAATTCCGTCGGGATAGAAATTTGTCGAAATTAGGCTACCTTCGAGAACGTAGCTTCGAGACACCATAATAATAATAATAATAATAATAATAACGTTCGACGACACGTACATCTTGTTAACACGTTGAGCGCGCCGCACGGTGTATGTGCAACAATCGAGGAGAAATTGTTTATTTTTCTTCGAGCAACACGGAGTCGTTTTTTGTTCTTCGATAAATATGTGTAGTTCATGTGTTTATTGCGAATGGAATAAATTACGTTTTTGGAGTAAGGCGAAGCAGCAGGAAAGTGCTGAAATCTAGCGATTTGGTTGCGCCGAACGTGTTAATGGCCGATGTACAGTAATGTCTCTCTAATTCGCGCCCAGATCGCGTACGGAAATGGACAATTCGGGAAGAGGAGACACGATTTATTTTTTTAGTTATAAATTGTCCACAATTATAAAAGCGAGCCGCGAGGCTCGAACAATCGTATCTTCTCTTCCCGAATTGTCCAATTTAGTGGACAATCTGAGCGTCAGTAAGGGAGACATTGCTGTGATTCTCGCTGGAACGAGAGGAAGCCTCGCGAGCGAATGCGAACACGGAATTATAAAAGTAAAAGATGTGTCTAAAAGAAAGGAGAAAGCGCTGAACTATCTCGTAGCGTCGTTAATCGTTTAGAATACTTTTCGTTCAACGTGCTAAACATTTCAATACGCAAACAAATGCCTCGCGAGATCCGCAACAATTTAACTGGTCAAAATTATTCTCCGTCTCTCTCTCTCTCTCTCTCTCTCTCTGTTTTTATGCTACCTGTTGACTCGAAAAGCTTGAGTCCCGTAAGTCGTTTGCGAACGTTGCTCTTAAAAGAAAGCATACACGCAGATTGAGTCACCAGAAACAAGCCAGATAAATAAGTCACGCTCATTCTTCGTGAATCGAACGATCTGTTCTTATACATTAATGTATAAAAAGATGAATAATCGCAAGCCTCGAATAATCGTGTCTTCTTTTCCTAAATTGTTCAGTTTTTTTTGTAGAAACTGAGAGGGACAATTGGAGAGAATTTGTTCATTTGCAAGAAAAAATTTATAAATGTACATATTCCTTCTAGACAATTCTTTGGGGGGGGGGGAGATACGATTATTCGAGCCTCGCGGCTCGTTTTCATAGTTATCGATTATATAATTATATATAATTTTCTATTAATTGCATTAATATTAGTAATATTAATAATCATAACATTTAATAATTTTGTATTAATCATATTAATATCAATGATATTAATAATTACAATAATTAATAATGTTTATATTAGGTATATTAATATTAATAATATTAAGAATTATAATATTTAATAATTTCATATTAATTATATTAATATCAATAATATTAAGAATTATAATATTCAATAATTTCATATTAATCGTTATAACATTTAATAATCTCATATTAATTACATTAATATCAATAATATTAATAATAACATCGATTACTATATAATCCACGATTTTTAGAATTGTCGACAACCATAAAAACGAGCCGCAAGGCATCGAACAATCGCATCCCCTCTCCCCGAATTCTTTGTACGCACAATCTGACCGCGAATTAGGCAAAAACTGACGCATCTGTAGCGACTCATTCTGCAGTCTCGAATCCGTATCAACAGCACCGTTGCCATCGGCTCCCAAAAGCATCACGTGACTCGGTCCGTGACGTCATGGACTCGCAGTACCGCTGGAGTAGGGGACAGCAAGCACGCTCTCGCGTCCGCGATTGGTCGCGTCGCGCGACTGCCCCTCTACCCCCACTCCGCCGATCCGGAGACCGGTGACGTCACCGGCGGAGTCCACGCGACATTCTATGAAACTCGCGGCAACAGCGCCGTCGCCGGCGTGGACGCGAATCGCGTTCAGTCGACGCAACAGAGCCGCGAGAAGGAAGATGATCCCGAGGACTCTATCTCTACTCCGGCTCGTCGAAAACGGGCGAGTCGCGGCACTTATCCATGATATGCCGCAGCTTCTTTTGGCATCCGACGATGTGCGAGTTTAAGACGAATCTGTGCTTGAACCTCCGATCGCAGATCGGGCAGACCTCGCACGGCACGACGCCGCACTCGAGCCGCTTGTGCCGGCTCAACGACGTGGTCGCCTTGTACGTTTTCCCGCACCTGTTGCACGGGTACTTCGTGTCGCCGTCCTTCTGCTCCTTCACCCTTTGGGTGCGGTTCAGCTTGTAAGGCGCGTCGGCGTAGCACAGCTGGTTCCAGAGGGCGTCGCTGTTGCCCCGCGGCTGGTGAATGTCTTGCGAGAGCAGCATGGTCGCCAGAAGCCCTGAAAAACGAAAGGATTCAAGCCGTTAGACGCGCCAGGGCCTTGGTCCTCTTGTCGCCGTTCCCCGCGGCGCGACCGGGAATTATTACGAGACGCGTTCCTGAAAGTGTTTACATAATTAACCGTCTCGGTCTAACGGTTCGTTACTAATGCAGGCGCGTGCCACGCGTCCGCGCGAGCGCCGCCGTTCGGAGCACCTCTCGCTCATCGTCCGCGACGGCTTTTCGTTCTGACGGAGAACGGCGGCCGACGGATCGTCGGGTTCCGGTGCTCGAAACAGCTCGAAACAGTGAAACGCTCCGCGCGGTGAACGCGCAGCACCGGAGGGAGAGTTGCGAGTAGACAGGAGAGTGAAGAGATTAAAGAGCAAAAGAAGAGCAGACGGGCAAGCAATACAGCAAGCTGTTACTCAGAATTACAGCTCCAGCGATAGTGTATGATCTCTTGCGTCGACGGTCGTTCCTTGTTCGTTCCGCGGTCGCAGGAACGCTCGTCTCTCCGCAAGAAAACCTTTATTTTTATTCAAAAGTGCAAAACATCGTACAATCGAGTCGCGGCAAGGGAGCCCCTTGCTTCCTGCGCACCAATTTCCGTGTACAGAGTGTCCCAAAATCGTTGCGCTTCCGGGAAACGGTTCCTCGGGTCGTTCGAAGCAACTTTCTCCCTTACGAAATTTTTCTACGACGTTTCGTTCACGAGTTATCGGCGAAAATGTGACGAGCTCGGCCGACGCCCCGCCCACGCGACCACTGCCGCCGCGTCAGACGGCCGGCGCGACGCCGCATTGGCCGCGAGGGCGGAGCGCCGGCCGCGCTCGCTCGACGATTGGCCGGCGTTTTTCGTTGATAACTCGTAAACGACGGCTCGGAGAACATTTTTGCAAAGGAAAAAGTTGCTTCAAATCATGTGATCTCTCATTATCAAAATTTTCGGACACCCTGAACTCACGAAACAACAAATCTCCCGACGCTTGTCCTTAACAGCCTAACCCTTAGCATGTAAACTATTCAACGCCGAGATATGTACAAAATGTATCACGTGTGCGTTCCAGCCGTGTGCGATAATCGCGCGCCGAGTTTCGATTCGATCGTCCCTGCGATCGTCGCGACGTCCGCTGATGCTTCTTGCGATGCTTCCTCGATCGGTTTCCCGTCGCCGAGCCGCCGCGAAAGTCCACTATTCCCGTCTTCTTCTGCAGGAGGCCAGGTGATGGGTCATCTTGAACCTGTGGGTGAACTTCTTCCCGCAGATCGGGCAGCTCTGCCTCGGCTCCACGCCGCACTCGAGCCTCTGGTGCCTCTTCAACGACGTCTCCAGCTGGTAACACTTGCCGCACCTCGGGCACTTGTAGAGCATCGGCCTCCTCCTGTATCCCAGATTCTCGATGTTTTTCACCATCAGCCTCGGCACTGAAAGACAATAAAGAAACAGAAGGGCAATCAATAAATGGGAGCAGATGCTCGTGTATCGTGCGCATGTGTACGCGAAGCGAGGGACGACGAGAGAGGGGAGTTTTTCAGGTGGCAAAGGGAAACGCGGTCCAATGGGATCGCGATTAAAACGCAACCTGCTGCACCGTTGTTTTAGACGAATAGGCTTAGGCGAATCGTTTACTTACGCTCGTTAACCCCTTGCCCTACGATCTCAGTTTCAATAATGTGCAATGTGAACGATAACACAGTCGATCAATCGCGAATGTGAATGCAGCGACTTCTGTTAATATTCGGACATTTTTTAAAATGCGATAACTTTTTTAGGACCGGGCTAAATGATTTGAATTTTTTTTAGATGATAGAAGGACTAGTATGCTAGACTATAACTTAATAGAATGCTTTTTTAAAAGGTTTCTATTGCTCAGGATAATAAAAGAATATAAAAGAGCGTCTCTTAACTTTTCTATCTGGGACTACAACGAAAATTTAAAACATTTGTTTCGTAGATCTGAAAACAATTAAATGACGAAAAATAAAATTACATAAAACACGTATACCCTGGTCTAACGCGAGCCTAACTAGTTATGTTTATATTTGGCCCGATTGACGCATTGCGGCTCTCATTTTTTACCACGTCTCTCAGACGTGACAATCGTTTCTTGCCCGATCTTTCGACTACGTCTCTCGGACATGATAACCATTTCATGCCCGATCTTTCGACCACGTCTCTCGGACGTGATAATCATTTCTGAACCAAATTTTTACCACGTCTCTCAGACGTGATAATCATTTCTGGCTCCATTATTTGACTACGTGGCTCAGACGTGATGATCATTTTTGACCACGTCTCTCGGACGTGATAATTATTTGCGGCTCGATTTTGTTCACCACGTCTCTGAGACGTGGCTGTAGGGCAAAGGGTTAAATCGAATGCTCGTCGTCGTGGACTCACCGATGTAGAATCCAAAGGTAAGCGAGCCATCGGAAAAAATATTTCAATGGAAAAAGAACATTGTGAATTATTTTAATTTCATTTTCCAGAAACTGGAACATTTGGAACGTTCGATTGTTGGCACGTCCGAAGCAATGATCGGCGATCGCAGTGTCGGTAAGTCACATTTAATAAAAGAGATGCGAAAAACTATATATTATATATATGTATGTATGTATATATAAGCTCTACAGTTATATACAATAGAAAATCGTTGAATCCACAATTAATTAATCCAATTAATTTGTATACACTTGCGAGAGTGTATGCGAAAGGAATATTTGCCGTGAAACAACAAGATAGCTGAACAATTAAACAAAAGAAAAGAACTATGCTTCATACTTAAAACTGATTCATACCACAGGAAGAATTATTTATCTGTTCCTGTATATTTATATATGTACGTGTATGTGTGTATGTGTTTGTGTGTGTGTGTGTGTTTGTGTGTGTTATTTATTTCCAACTTTCAACAAATTTTATTTTATTTTTTCTTACGTTACATGTTAGTGTCACCGTGTGCTCGGTTAGAATGTTCAACATATTTAGAAAAAATAAGAAAAAATAGGAAACCATTCTGAAATCAAATATTTAGAAATGTTATTCCGTTAGAAGAGAGAGAAGCGTAACGTATTCTTAATAATAACTATTAGCTATCTAGCGAACGAAATGCCCTGTTAATCATTCTTTTTGTTATTTATCACCATTCGCGGATACTTTCTTTCTAGATGTAAATTTTACGGAAAACAATATTTAAACTCTTCAGAACGCTGCGAACGCACGCGCTTGTCCGACATAATTAACATACTCGCTACGACCTATGGACGCATATATGTATATACATATGTGTACGCGCTCGGTGAAAAATTTTTTATTAATAAAGCTATAAATGCCAGCTCGAAGAAATGATTAAAGAAATAAATACTATTGTACTTTTGTAAATACGATTTATAGTAAAGTAAATGAGCAAATCTTGATGAAGCTTTGGGAAGAAGCAGTGGTTACAAAAATATTCATTATCAATATTATAATTCGACATGTATCTTGGAAGCTATTGGAAGTAATTAGATTAATATAATAACAATTATTATAATAATAATTATAACACAAATTATATACACAAATATTCAATAATATGAATTCGAATAAAAAAATCACCAAAAGTTAATATCACCATTTGAAAAAACACAATTTTGTCATAATGATCTTTTCGCGCGATGGCAGTTATTATACCTTCAATGCAAACAATGTTTGAATATTTTTGTACAACTGTTTCGAACCCAGCTTCCATTCAGATCTGCCAATGCCACTTCGATACGTTTCCTTGTAAGTAGATATTATAGCTCTTTTTTAAAGCACTGTCTTCTTTGTGATCGCAGCAACTTCGAGTGGAGCGCAATTAGACACGTGCTACTGTTGCGAGAATATTTTTTGGTTCGCTAAAAGATCCTTAATCTTATCGAAAACACTGCAACGTCTCTTTTTACCAGTTGTCCCGTATTAATTGGACACCGTTCAATTTTCAAGGACAAATAACATTACGGAAAATTCTGCGAAATGTTCTGGAAAAGGTGAGCCATCTTCGGATCTTGGTAATCTGTACACACGTATAATAAGTGTTTAGGTTCGTTTAGTTTAATTTGAAAGATAGTCAGTATAAAACTATCGTATATATATAGACTAGAAATTAGTATTTTATATGTTACTATAACCGAAGCTAAAAAGAGAGACTTCTCGTCCAAATCAGACTTCCGTTTGAACTTTCTTCCTGTACAATTCTTTACGATATAACAGCCGCTGATTAAAGTCTTCACAACTTAGGCTGATAACCTTGACAATACACAGCGTGTCCCATAATTAGATCAACACAAGGAAAAGGATGATTCCTCAGGTAATTCGAAGTAACTTTTTCCTTTACAAAAATGTTCTCCGAGGCGTCGTTCACGAGTTATCAAGGAAAAACGCTGGCCAATCGTCGAGCGAGCGCGGCCGGCGCTCCGTCCTCGCGGCCAATGCGGCGTCGCGCCGGCCGTCTGACGCGGCGGCCGCGGTCGCGTAGGCGGGGCGTCGGCCGAGCTCGCCCCATTTTCGCCGATAACACGTGAACGAAGCGTCGTAGAAAATTTTTGTAAAGGAAAAAGTTGTTTCAAATCGCCTCAGGAATCACTGCGTTCCAAGTGTCGACATAATTACGGGACATTCTGTATTAATCAGTGTTCGAAAAAGCTGCGGATCGTTTTCATGCGCTACTATAACTATAAAAAAAGGTAAAGTATTAATAATTATTCAATTATTCAAGTAATAACAATAAAAATTAATCTTTCCGCGCGCCCAGAAAATTGACATTCGAGTCGCCGTTGAAAAGAACGACTTGAATCTAAGATTTCAATTAAAAATATACGTCACTTCAGTGGTCAGATTCGAGGGCAAACGTAATTAATTAATCGTCGAGATCGTAGATGGCTCTATTTTGGCGAACATTTTCCAAAATTTAACGACGTGTCTCCTTCGCAGCACCCGTAGATCCAAGATGGTTGTTTGTCTCGCGCCGTACATCGCGATTAATTGTAAAATATTTTGTAAACGTGATGGACGGATTGCATATGCGAGTGCAATCGGTGCTTGTACTTGAACTTCCGGCCGCAAATCGGGCACGCGAATGTCGGTTCTTTGCCGCATTCCACCCGGACATGATTCCTCAAGGAACCGTGGCTGAGATACCGTTTGTCGCATCGATGACAAATCCACACCTCCTGCAAGGTGCCTGCAAAAAAACAAAACGTTTCATAATTGTCACACGATCGTTCAGGGACAACACGGTTTTTTCACACTAATTTACAACGTGACCGGTACCATTCTCGCGTTTATCTCTATCATCGCAATCTATGCGCGCGCGCGCGCGCATACACACATACACACGTGAGTGTCGACAGTGTCTCTCTTACGGGAGGGGAAAAAAATCATCGGGATTTCACGTTGCTCGTGTCGTGTTATCATAAAGTCTTTATTACGTTTCTGATAGCCTTTGCGTACATTTCTGGAAGCCCTAAACGTAGAAAATACGTAACAAAATATGCATGTACCCCGGTTTCTACGGTTACGAACTGCTCGCCTAAACTCGTCTCTCTATTGTTCCAGTCGTTTCTACTAAAATATCCTTCTGCAAAAATATCCGATGGATTTTGTTTTGTTCGATTAGGACACGCGTAAAGAATTCTATCAGTCTTGCGCTCGTCTTCGGTGCGTTCCCGCAGCCGCGTTGCGTCGCCTCTCGGCCGCTGCGTTCCGATTACGATGATCGATGGTCGTCTTAGACGTTCTCCGATCGATCGGCGATCGAGACTCATGCACGCAAAAATTCGTCCAGGCTTGGAGAGACGGCACCGTTCCTCGATTCTATCGGTTACCCTCGATCGGGCTCTTACGCGCGTTCGCCGACGAAATTATGGCATTCCGGCGACTCTGATTTCTGTCTCAGAAACTGAGTATTAATCGTATTTGTTATTATTATTATTATTTATTTTTTAAGTTTTATTGTATGGCACTACGGTCGACAGATCGACGGAAATCGGAGCCCGACGATTAGGTAACGGTGCTTTCTTCCAAGCGATTATGGCCACCGAGTGTGTGTGTGTGTACAATGCTCGTCAATGAATACTGCCGCTACTATAGTCTGCACGATTCCAGGGAATTGATGCACAGTTTCTGTATCGAAATTCTTCTCGCGTGATCCGAACGAATTGTTCTCGCTTTTCGTTTGGATTCTTTCATTCGAACGAGAATCCAATTAACGCGCGAACGAATCCTCGTCTTCAGAGGGAAGCCTGGCTCTCGCCCCACCTCGTAACAACGATCTTTTTTTCTACAAGTAAAATTAACAGCGAGTAGAAATTATTGCTTGAAAGTTTCAAGCAGACATTCGAAATAATTCAAATAAATTGATCGGTAAAATAAAATATATCGATGCGAACTGCTTCGCAAATGCAGGATTTTTATTAATGAAAACAAAAGAAAATAGAAAATGTTTATCTATTACTTCGCGGTTAAATTAACCATTTTCTTCGGAACGAACAATCCGAAAGTTTCTTATTATTGTACCAGCGAGAAATGAGGGGTTCCTCGGGTCATTTGAAGCAACTTTTTCCTTTACAGAAAGTTTCTCCGCGGCTTCGTTTACGAGTTATTAACGAAAAACGTGGACCAATCGGAGAGCGAGCGCTGCCGGCGCGATGCGGCGCGCCGCCAAAGCTGCGTCGCGTCGACCGTCTGACTCAACGGCGGTGCTTGCGAGGGCGGGGCGTCAGCTGTACTCGATCTCTCATTGGTCAGCGTTTTTCGTTAATAACTCGTAAACGAAGCCACGAATTGCATTTCTGCCGAGGAAAAAGTTGCTTCGAATGACCCCAGGAACAACTTATTTCTCGCTGGAAAATAATTTTAGGAGACCCTGTGTATATATTTCCCACCCTCCTCGAAATTCCTGGATTCATCGACGATATGAGAAAAATTGTAAGTTCTCTTTGTTTCTGGCAGAAATAAAAAAATTGACACCTAATGCTTGAACGCGAGGTAAAAGTTGATCTTAAAGGTTTCAAAAAGAACCAGGTTCCCTCTTTAAAGCTGTTAATACTGTTCTACTTGGCGTGCCAATGTGAAGTCTGACAAGAAAAGAAAAGACAGTTGGAATTCTCTGAAATAAAATAATAATCGCTCGAACGAACAAAACGGAATTTTCACGTGCATGACTCGGCATTGTAACAACACGATTCATTGTCGGGAGATAAATCAGTGCACGGTTGAATCGACAGCGACAAATATAAAGAAAACTTCACTTTCGGCAATTGTTCCCTTTATCTTTGTAATTCCAGCATCAACGGATAGCCGAGATTCTTCCGATTAAAATGAGCCCAAACACGACGTAAATCGCATTACAATTAAGCTGTTCCAGCATTAATTAATAAGAAATCTACAGGGTGAGTTGTGTAACCCGCGCACACGAGGCAACTTTTAAATTACGATTTTTATGAGAAACTGTTAAATACATATATATTATATCAATAATTATATATTACGTCAAGTTCTCAAAATCGATTAATTTAAAGTTTTCCGAGACGTGCGAGTCGAGCGATACACCCTGTATAATAAAAATCGACGAACGTGGTCCGATTGGCATCGTGTTTGGACTCATTTTGATCAGAAAAACCTGGACTATCCATTGGCGCCGCAATTTCAAGAGTAACTCGTATATTATCGAAATGAAAATTTTCTTCACACGAGTTCCGCACGTATTTTCTCGTGCAAATTGAACCGTGCACCGTGTGTAGCTGTATTAAACTATTTCTATATCCGTTTATTGAAACTGTCGCGTGTGCAAGTTCGACGCGAGATGCGACTGCAGTCTGTGTTTGTACTTGAATTGTCTGCCGCAAAGAATGCAGGTGAACGCGGGCGCTTTCCCGCAGAGGCGAAGATGGGTGTACATGGACGATTTCCTCGAGTAGACCTTGCCGCAGACTCTGCATGGGAAAACGGTTTCCTGGCCAGCGTCACCTGAAACATAAATTATGGAGTCGTGCGTGGGTGCAGAAGACGACGTGCTACAATGATTATTCTTATCAAGCATCAACCACACGTTCCGTTCGGCCTGCTTTAACAGGGACACGAAATACCCATCGACAGCACACGAATAGTTCACGGGCTCATACACGCATCGGGGTTAAGATCGATGACGAATGAAAAATTTTGCTACCCAGAGATCTTCGACCTAGTAACAAAAAGGGGACGGGAACAATTGTATAGACCAGAGACCATCTCAAACTTCGATTCTAAAATGATCAATTGTTTTTGAAGTCGATTTTCTATATTACTATAAATATTATAAATATTATAATATCTATAGTGATATATAATATTTAATATATATAATATTAATATATATAATCACTACAAACATTAAAAATCAGATGAGTCATTGATCATTAATTTTGAAACCTTTCACCCTAGAGATTAAATGATCTCTGATGCAATAATATACGTCTTATTACGATAATCTATTCAACCGAGTCCTAAATTATCACCAACAATTTGCACAGAGAATAATCATAGAGATGTACATTACTTCTTAAACGAACAATTTACAGGTACGCGTAGATGAGAAAATATTCCGGGCATTGACCTTGTAACATATTCGAATGAAATGGTCTCTAATCTATGCTGGATGCACGATGACTGGGACACGTTTGTTGCGCACACAAGTTACACACCCACTCTTCTCGACGTTCACTTGCACACGATCGTTCTCGTGGAATCACGCATGCACGGTACAAACAAAAAGGATACAACAATTCGGAGACCGGCGACTCGTCGGTCTCGACACAACAATATCAAGCAAAATCGATGACATACGATGATGAACTTTGTGATGGGGGGGGGGGGGGGCAGGGTGGTATCATAAGATCGTCGAAACAACACCGCATTTACTGAATTCAAGTTTTACTGGATCTCTTCACTTTTATTTGTACTTGTGTGTCTTCTTCGTTCGTTAATCAACTACGTGCTCGATGAACGCGCCGGACGGTGCACAGTTAAATTTACATCGACTCGAGACACGGAATGTAAATTTAAACGTACCGGAGAATCGACTCGAGCACGGCTCGACGAAGCGAGCTGCACGTCGAGCACACAGCGACGAGATTCGAAATTCAATGGTGCGCTGCGATCGGCGTCGAGTAAACGTGCAATAAAGAAAATTATTGTCTCAGTATATATTATTGCTTTATCTTTGTAATTGCAGTGCGAACGAATAGCTGAGATTCTTCTGATTAAAACGAGTCCAAACACGACGTGAATCGGACAACGTTCGTCGATAAGCATTATACAGGGTGTGTTCCGTAAATCCTTCCTGTTAAATCCTTTAAGAAAAATCGTCAAATACATGGTCACAACGGTTCGACAGAGGCTCTTCCTCCTTTTTAGAAAAATTGTCAAGTTTTAAAAATCAATTAATTCAAAGCTACTTAAGTCGTGCAATTGACTCACCCTGTATAAGCTTGTCGACGAAAGTAGTCCGATTCGCGTCGTGTTTGGGCTCATTTTAATCAGCAGAACCTCAGCTATCCACTGGCGCTATTACCAAAGCAAAATCAACTGAAACTAAAATTTTCTCTCTCGCAAGCTCACGTCGTCCATTCGCGACATCCTCTTAAAGCACGCTCCACTCCTCTCTCCTCCATCCTCGAGGCACTGTCGCGTGAGAAAAACGAAACTGGTTCGTCTAAATTCAAGCGTACGCGCGCTCGTGTAAATTTAACCGTGCACCAGAGAAATCTCGGATTCTCCGAACCCGGATAAAACGACGATCGTGTACTTTGGTTCACAGGCGAACGGTTCACAAAGGAATCACAGCGTGGTCGTGTCGTTGAACGATCGGGCCTCGAGGTCGTCGTTGAACCGCCACTGGTCCGTGCAACTGTGAATCGACCTGTGGTGTTTCATCAGATGGTGCTTGTGCTTGAACCGTCTGCCGCAGATGCTGCAGGGGAACCGGGGCTCGATGCCGCACTCCATCCGCTTGTGCAGGTTCAACGACACTTTCCATTTGTAGCTCTTGCCGCAGGTGTTGCAGACGTAGCTCGGCCGGTACGCGATCTCCGGCAGCCCTGAAATCAGAAGCGGAAACGTCTCCGTTAGCGCCGCTAAACGAATCAGCTGAAGGAGCCAATTTTCGAAATGAAACCTTTTTCTTTTTTACGCGCGTCTTCGCTCGCAGGGAATCGGGATCTATTCCTCTCGGCTTTTTTCCCCATCAGTGTCTTTTTATTTTAGTTTCTCGCACATCTTCGACAAGGTATCGTCGCTTCGTTCGCGTTCAACGTACAAAGAGTTACGATCGAGTGAATTCGACACGGTTACATGGGAACTTCTACGAATAAAACTGTTCTACGAGGACTACTACAATGGATCGGAATCATAATGGACGATCTTCGTTCCGATTAGATCAAGGCGCGATGCTTGTGCCGGAACCGCATGCCGCAGATGTTGCAGGCGGGTCGGGGCTTCGCGCCGCAGCCCACCCTCTTGTGCAGCTCCAGGGCGGTTTTCCGCTCGTAGCCCGTGCCGCAGACGTTGCACGTGTAGGCCAGATGGCACGGGTGCTTCTGCCGGCTGGCGTAATCGAACCGGTCGATCACGAGGTCGAGCCGTCTCGCGAACTCCGGCCGGTTCAAGAAGTGGAACCGGTGCTCGAACTCCGGCCGGTTGGCCAGCTTGCGGCGATCCGCGATCTCCTCCGATCGGTACGCGAACCTCGACCGGCTTGGGTGATCCAACCTGTACGTGAACTCCGGCCGGGTCACCAGCTTCACGAAGTCCGCGAGCTCCTCCGATCGGCGCGCCGGATTCGACCGGCTCGCGACGTCGAAGCGGCGCGTCTGCGACCCCGCCGAGCCTGAAATCAGAAGCGGGAACGTTCTCGTTAGCGACGATTTAAAGGAGTTCGACTTGATCAGCGCGGAAGGAGCGATTTCGATTTTTATGCTCGAAATGGAAATTGTTTCTACGATTGTTGTGGACTCGCCTTGAATTTGCTCTCGCAAGGAAACGGGATCTCTGCGCCTCTCGACTTTCGTTTTACCCCTGGACAGGGTGACTTTTTATTGTTTCTCGCGCACACTGTCGTCGAAGTGAAAAATACGTACACAACAATGTCGCTTGACGATGCGTCAATCGGTTCGGGACGGTTGTTTACAGGAACGTCGACGCCTATGTATAAAAATGTTCTTTAATTCGGTTCGTTCGATGAGGGTTGCTTTAATGAATTGCAGTGATTTCGCCCTGATTAGCGCTCGGATCACTATGATAGACGATTTGTGATATATATATCTCACACAAATATAAATCTCAAATAATATATATATATATAATATATAAATATATAATATCTCAAATATATATTAGATTATCCGAGCCTCGCGTTTATCGTTTTTACAGTTATTATAGTCGCAGATCGGCGACTATAAAATATATTTAATAATAATTCAAATGAAATTGAAAATAACAATTATTACAATTACCACAATTATTACAAAAATTACAGGATCACTGAAATATAAATAATCGAGCGAGATCTCCTCTTCCCAAATTGTCCACTATTGGAATCAATCTGAGCGCGGATCCGGGAGACAATCACCGCAAATCACTCTGTGATCTATAATTTTGAAATTATCGGCGCAATCTTATTCAAATTAATGCTAAATTACTCGAATCATCCGATCGACGTCGAAAAAAACTGTTCCGTCGCGAGTCCTTGTTCATCGAAGATGCACACGCGTGTTCCGTCGACGGAACGTCGGCGGCGATCCCGAAGACGTTTCACTGGCCGTTCAACGAGGGTAGCGTCGACAGGTCGCACTGGTGCCGTCTCTTCAGGTGTTGCTTCAAATGGTGTTTGTGCTTCAACCGCCAGCCGCAGAACATGCAGCGGAACTGCGGTTCGATGCCGCACTCCAGCCGACGGTGTTGCTGTAACGAGGACTTCCACTTGTAAGTTTTGCCGCAGTTCCCGCAGGCGAACTTCCTAATGGGGCCTAAAAATCAACGACACAACTATGTACTATCGCCGTAGTCAATGACTCCGCGTTAATGCTATCGCATGCGTTATCATCGCGTCGTTCGTTGAACGAATGTTAAATCGTTTTTAAGCTCGAGCGGAGCGCGCGAGCTTTCGTTTTACGAAACACGAACCAAGTGGGAGAGAGGAGAGCCGTTCGCGCGGTTTCGCGGTTCGCGTGAACCTATCGAGCACAGCCGAGATAGCTTCGGAGCTGGTTGAACGAAAATCGCGACGTTCGGCGAGACGTTACGACCGTCAGGCGATTTCAAGGTCGAACGAGAACTCGCGATTCTGCGGTGTCGTTCGTCGATCCCTCGTACGTCGATTATCGATGGAAATTTTCAGGGTGAATCAACGGGAGGAAGGAAGGTCCTTGGAACATGTTGTCAAGGTCAATGTTCTGAACAATTTTCCCTTATACCTCTACCGGTCGCTCGGCTTTAGTTTCCGAGATATTCGCGGAGAACTGTAGCTAGCCGCTGCATCGAATTTTGCACCGTGATTTCTCCGTAATTCGCGTTCTCAGATCGCGCAGAGAAATGGACAATTTGGGAGGAGGAGACACGATTATGCGAGCCTCGCGGCTCGTTTTTATAGTTGTTGAAATGTATAACTGTAAAAATATATAATACAATAACCGTATAATGTAACACATATATATATAATATAATAACTATGCAATATATACAGAGTGTTCCATAATTGTGTTAACAGCCGGAAGAAATTGATTCCTGAGGTGATTCGAAGCAACTTTTTCCTTTACGAAAATCTTCTCCGCGGCTTCGTTCGCGAGTTATCAACGAAAAACGGTGGCCAATAAGACGTCGCGTGCGGCTGGCGCCACGCCCTCGCGACCGCCGCCGCTGCGCCGGACGGCCAGCGCGACGCGCGAGGGCGGAGCGTCGACCGCGCTCGCTCCCCGAATGGTCCTCGTTTTTCGTTAATAACTCGTAAACAAAGCCGCGGAGAACATTTTCGTAAAGGAAAAAATTACTTCAAATGATCCGAGGAATCCCTCGCTTCAAGCTTGGGCAATGATTTTGGGACAGACTGTTTTTGGTCTGGGCATGCGATCTAGCTCTATCAGCTGTGCTTGGTCGATCAAGACACTGACATCGTTCGATACTCGTTGACGTCGTAGGTGGACCGCCAATTGTGAACGTGATAGAGGTGCAACTTCAATTGGCCGCTGCGACGGAACTTGTGAAGGCACACCGGGCACACGTATCGAGGCTCTTTGCCGCACTCCTCGCGCTTGTGCCGCATTAACGATGGCTTCCACGTGTATTCCTTGCCGCATACGTCGCAGAAATATCGGCCGCGATAACGTGTGTGATACGCGGATCTCGGATATCCTGTAAACAGAGAGAGGCGTTTAGTTCGTGTCCCGTTTTCCCCCTCGAATCACCTAGTTTCATTCTTCCCTACGACTCGGAAACGTCTGTCGTCGACGTGGTATTCTAACACGTCTAGCCGCAACGTCTTTATTACCAAATATTAGATACACAAATGCGGTCCTTTTCGCAACTTATTCTCGTGTTCCAGCGACTGACGTTTAGACTGCGGTTCTTTACACAAATTCTCGTTTTCGTTACATCGTTTCGCAACAATCACAATTAAAGAAAAGCTTCGTTCGTTAACCAAAAGATTGCGTATCGTTAAAATAAAATGAAAATCGACATTGTTAATTTATACGTTCTCTGGCATTTAAAAAGATCTGCTCATAAATATATGCAGAAACAAAATGGTAGTAAATATATGTAGTAACAGGGAGTACCAAAATTATGATACTTGAAATAAGAGGTTCCTGAGGTCATTCGAAGCAACTTTTTCCTTTACAAAAATTTTCTACTAGGCTTCGTTCACGAGTTATCGGCGAAAATGTGGCGAGCTCGGCTGACGCCCCGCCCTCGCGACCACTGTCGCCGCGTCACATGGCCGGCGCGACGCCGCATTGGCCGCGAGGGCGGAGCACCGGCCGCGCTCGCTCCTCGATTGGCCGGCGTTTTTCGCTAATAACTCGTAAACGACGGCTCGTAGAAAATTTTCGTAAAGGAAAAAGTTGCTTCGAATGACCTCAGGAACCGCTCGCTGCCCGGAAGATGATATAATTCTGAGACCACTTTGCACAGAAATTTTGCGACGAAACGCTTTCGCCGCGGTTCGCATCCAGCTGTGTACTCTTTGTGCATAAAAGCGGTGCAATGTAAGATCGTCGGTGGGACGGGGGTCTGCGATTACACACCGGACACGCTGTGTAATGCTGAGATTGCTTCCCGCACTCCTCGCGTTTGTGCCGCATCAACGATGGCCTCCACATGTACTCTTTGCCGCAGAAGTCGCAGAAATATTTGCCGCGGTAACGCCTGTGATATGCGGGCCTCGGGTATCCTGCAAACAGAGATAGATGTTAGTCCGGTGTCCCGTTTCGATCGCCTCTTCTCATTCCTCTCTACGACCGAGAAACGTCTATCGTCGCCGTGGTATCTCACACATCCGTCCGTCTATTAACGTCTTTATTATCAAAAAGAAAAAGTGTTTGTTGTACGATATACATAAATACGGCTCTTTTCGCAAAGCGTTTCCACGCTCTGGCGACCGACGATCGTAGGAGAACGCAGGCAAAATCTGCTCTCCGGCTCGGTACGATCGTTGGCTGCTTATTCTAACGGGTGTACACTGGCGCTAAAAGGTTCGAGCTTGATTTGGATCAACGGAATATGCAAAGGCTTGGCTTCACTGGCTTGGCTTTGCGCGTGGCTTTGCCATTTGGCCTTGCCGCTTGGCTTTACCGTTTGGCCCAAGCCGCACGGCTCTGCCATTTGGCCTTGCCGCTTGGCTCTGCCGCTTGGCCTTGCCGCTTGGCTTTGCCACTTGGCCCAAGCCGCACGGCTCTGCCATTTGGCCTTGCCGCTTGGCTCTGCCGCTTGGCCTTGCCGCTTGGCCGGAGTGGTCGGCGCGAGGAACAGTTCCATTTTTGTTTTTGTGCGCAATTTGAACGCAATTGAGAGAGAATTTACTGTACAATCGGCTCGAAAATGTCGACGTGAACGCGAAAGACAGGACATTGGCGCAGGACAATGGCCGTTGTTTGAAAGTCGGTGGGCCACGCTTATCGGAAATTTACACAAAATGAACTATACTTAGCACTAAAAAAATACCGCAAATTATCTGAAACATTGCAGATTCTCGATAACTTTTCGTGCACAGTAATACGTACAAAATAATCTAACAAGTCTAACAACTCTGCGGGTACCGGAGCGCGGCCTCCTCTGCCGGAGTCATTTCTTGCTCGCGCCGATTAATATCGGCGATTATTATTAATAATAATTCCATTGATAGAATATAATTATTCTATTAACGCTAGATTTACGGAGCAGAAAGAAAATAGTAAACTGATATTTCATATCATTTTATAAGAGTAACAATAAGGCATTTATTCTAATTTTGAGCAACATTTGCCGCGAGTAACATGTAAATTGAACAAATAAATAAATTGAAAACTAATGACCCGCCATTTCGACGGGTTCCGTAAATCTGGTATTAATAAACATTTGCAGACCGCTCTTGCTCGCGGTGACTCCGGCACAGCGGACGGAGGGCCAAAATACAGTAACGACTTAGTAATTAACGTTCGGATTGTGCACAAAAGTGGACAATTTTGGAAGAGAAGATACGATTATTCGAGCCTCGCTGCTTTCGTTTTGATAATCGATGCAAATTCGGAACTGCAAAAACGAGTTTCGAGGCTCGAATAATCGCATCCCCTCTCCCCAAATTGTCCATTTTTATGGACAATCCGAGGGTCAATTAGAGAGACATGTATCACGAAACGGAAAACAAGAGAGCATCGAAGAACAAATTGTCGGGATTTTCACTGGCGCGTCGAAGCTTCGCGGGTCAAAAGGTCATTTAGTTCGGTTCGCCTAACGGCGTGCCCTAACGGGTACCGCCTAACAGTCATCGCGCAGCTAGGACAGCCCCCTCTTCGACTATCATGCCGTTAGACGCTAAACAAGCTACGCTTTCCACGTTGCAACGTGGATCGTGTCTCGTCCTCGAATCGTCTCGTTTCTCCTAATTATTCTTGCCGTTCGCGACGATCCAATTGTGAACGGTGACCAGATGCTTCTTCAGCATCCACTTGTGCCGTATCTTCGCCCCGCAAACGGGGCAACTGTGCTGCGGGTCTTTGCCGCACTCCTCCCTCGCGTGCCTGACCAGCGACTGCATCCACCTATACTCCTTCCCGCAGCTCGTGCAGAAATGCCGTCCGAGCCTCTTGTAATAGTCTGGGCTGAAGTATACTGAAAGAAACAACAGGCTTCTGTAATCACGGCTTGGGGTGCGATGGGCGCCGGCGTTAAACGCGGCGTTAATTTTCTCGTTAGGATGCAAAACAGAAAGAAAAATCAATCTAAAATGCACGAGAAGGCGGCGAGGGGTGTTGTTGTTGTTGTTGTTTGTTAGACAAGAGCGCCGCGATTTGGTAACTCAGTGACTCGAACGCAAGTTCGGTTATTCGGGGAGTGGTAGAGATCGTTTTATTGGAATGAAATGTTCGAGGCAATTGTGTAGCTGCGCTCGATGCATTTTCGATGTTTTTTTCGCCGTCGAAATTGAACGCGCGATCGCGGATGTTCGTCGATGCACGGTCGTCGGTATATCTGTCGACGGGGAAACACGAATGTCTGGGCCGTTCTCGGATTTGCTGCGCGGTAATTTCTCCCGGAATTGCTCGGAGGTCGCGATCGAAAGCGGCAGATTATGAGGATAATCGTTTTTTAGAGAAACTCGGGACTAAAAGGCGAGAAAGACGGCGGCCAGCGAGTACATAGTGATGCTGGAATAAAGACGACGAGCTGATTTGTTGATTTCGAATTTTTTGCCACGATTCGGAGACGATTTGGAGGGCACTTGACACGATTCGAAGGCAATTCGGAGGCCACGTGCCACGATTCGACGGAGATTCGGTCGCGAATTTTGCACCTTCGCGGTCTTTTTACACGACTCGGGCCCAAAACGGACCATTTTGTATTGTCTTCCGTCGAACCATGACATCGACGTAGCAGTAAATCTCATTGGCGCAGAACTAGCACAGGGGAAATTCACAGAAACCCGAAATTTGGCATTTCCGAGAGAAATTACTATTATACCGAAATTCTACGTAGACTCGCGGTTTATCATCGCGACGTTATCCATTGTCTGGTACATATTTTCGATCGCGTTCAATCGCTTTTTATCCAGGAAATTATATTTCGAATAGATTACCTGCGATTGGACGATCGAGTCTCGATTTTACGAGGAATCGGAGAAGAAGATCGCGCGGGAAAATGATTCATAAATTGAAATAAACGAGAGAGAGAGAGAGAGAGAGAGAGAGAGAGACAGAGAGAGATAATAAGATTTTGTGGAACGAGATGGAGCAAATTTCTGATTTTCGATGATATTCGTGTCCCTATTTGCGGCCGTGGGGGAGGGGGGGGGGGGAGATGTCTCTCGACCGTAATGCTAAAGATTATTCATCGTTCGTACAAAAAATGGCTATCGTCTCGAACAAACGCTTTAATGAGTGATCTTTTTTTCTTTTTTTTTTCTTTTTACAACGGATTTACGTACAGAATGAATGTCGCTAAGAAGCTCTCTTTATTTACAAGATCTCTGTTTTGTTTCCTTATAAACGCTAGTTAAGTAAGAAACGGTACGATGTCGGTACGCAGTTTAAAACGTGTACAACACGTTCGAGGATCGATTTACAGTGTATATATATATATATATATGCTTGTAAAAACGTCGAGCGACGTTGTTTCACGCTAGATTCACGAAATCCGTCGAAACCCGACGGGTTCACTGATCTTTTTTAATTCGATTAATGAATCTCTGGATCTGATCTTTTTTACAGATCTTTTTACTTTACTTTTTTTTAATATAACCTTCTTCGGAGCATATCGGACCAAACGTCTCGTTGTTGCTTTCACAAACTGACATAAATACATATACTGTTTTTCTTGTTGTTGTTGTTGCGCTCCGTGAATCCAGCGTCAATACGAAAAAGTTTTACTCGTTCCGTCGATGGGAACATCGAAGATTCATTTGATACATATACAACACGGTACACGTCCATAACGCTTAAAACTTAAAAGTTGGCAAATAATCGACTCGCGCCTTAGAAGAGACTCTTTATCACGTCTTTTTCTCACGATCGTAGAAAAATAATCGAGCGGTTGAGTTTGAACGTTTCGTTGGAAACGTTCGTCCGGAACATCCGTGGTACGGCGAGAACGTTCACGGTTTTTCGAGTCGATATACAGGGTGTGGCGGGTTCCTCGGGTCATTCCAAGCAACTTTTTCCTTTACAAAAATGTTCTCCGAGGCACCGTTAACGAGTTATCAACGAGAAACAGCGACCAATGAGAGGCGAGCGCGGCTGGCGCGCGGCGACCGAGCCAATGAGCGGAACCGGGCTTCGCGCGCTGCTTGGCTGGGCCGCCTCGCGTCAGCCGTGCTCGATTCTTATTGGTCACTGTGTTTTCGTTGATAAATCGTTAACGGTGCCTCGGAGAACATTTTCGCAAAGGAAAAAGTTGCTTCAAATGACCTCAGGAACCTCCCATTTCCGGGACAACCCTGTACGTATATATCAGTCTTATAGACGAGCTTTCGAAGTCTTTGATTCTCGTATCAGTGCTGTCAAAAATGAAGCCTTCTTTTACGCTAACAATCGATGTCTATCTCACTATCACGATTCGATCGTGTCCAGCTCGGAGCCGCCGCCGATTAAGCCACGCTTTGAACTACAAGATTTTGTCGGATCGCAAAACAACCTTTCCGTGCTAAACAATTAAGCTCGACCGGTGCCGTCGCGTATCTCGTGGAGCGGAGAAAATCGTTTCCCCTTTTATTATACAAAGACAAAAGCGCATTCGTCGGGAAACGCCGTAAAACATCGTTCTGTCGTGGTGAAAAAAAATTTCTTTCGTTCTCTTGGCAAGATTTCGACTTATCTAATAAATCTGCATCTTTGGCATGATTTAAAAAAAAAGAAAAAAAAACAAAAAAAATACAGCGCTACTGGCTCGCGCCGACGTCCTAAAGTCGTCGGCGACGTCCTAATTGTTAAGTTGAGAAAGGAACTGTAGAGAAGCTGTTCTCGCTTCTCTTTTACAAAAAAAAAAAACAAAAAAGAACTTCGACTTTCAAAAAAACGCGAACATCGTAATCGCGCGAAATCGATGGAAATACAAAACTGTAGTAAACGTAGTCGTCGTTGGTACGCGTCGAACCTGCGTCGAGCTTAGGTTGACGCAAGGAACTCGCGTGATTCATTGCGATTGTACGCACCGGTCTCGGAATGTGGTAGAAAATGAGGACACTGTTCAGAGATCGCTGGAGACGGAGGCAGAGAGAGAGAGAGAGAGAGAGAGAGAGAGAGAGAGAGAGACAGACAGACAGACAGACAGACAGAGAAAAATAGAAAAAGTTAGAGAGAGAGAGAGAGAGAGAGCGCGAGAGACAAAGCGCGCGAGAGAGAGAAAGCTAGAGAGAGAGCGCGAGAGACAAAGCGCGCGAGAGAGAGAAAGCTAGAGAGAGAGCGCGAGAGACAAAGCGCGAAAGAGAGAAAGCGCGAGGTACAAAAAGCGCGAGAGATGGAAAAAGCTAGAGAGAGAGCGCGAGAGATAGAGAAAGCTAGAGAGAGAGAGAGAGAGGGAGAGAGAGCGAGAGAGAAGAGAGTTAGAGAGCTAGAGAGAGAGAGAGAGAGAGAGAGAGAGAGAAGAGAGCTAGAGAGCTAGAGAGAGAGAGAAAGTTAGAGAGAGAGAGAGAGAGAGAGAGGAGAGAGCTAGAGAGCTAGAGAGAGAGTGAGAGAGAGAAGAGAGCGAGAGAGAGAGAAGAGAGTTAGAGAGCTAGAGAGAGAGAGAGGGAGAGAGAGATAGAGAGAGAGGAAAGCTAGTGAACTATAGAGAGAGATAGCTAGAGAGAGAGAGAGAGAGAGAGAGAGGGAGAGAGAGAGAGAGAGAGAGAGTTGCGCGTCGCGCTCGGACGCGCAACGTTACCATTCGACGGGAACAATAGAGAATCTCTCGTGCGGAATTCACAGCAGCTTGTGAACGTTGGTCTCGTGACGCAACAAATAGTCCCTACGCTTGAACTTTCTGCCGCACAGGGTGCACTTATGTCTGGGCAGCTTCCCGCAGCCCTCGCGCAAGTGTCTGGTCAGGGAATCCGTCCACGTGTAACGCTTCCCGCACTTGTAACAGATGAACGGCGCGTCGTAATTGACGCGATTGTGGTCCCTCTTCGATTCTGGAACAGATCGCAAAAAAAAACGGTAATGAGATCGATGAGTAATTCCGTGAAACCGCATCACAGTTCTCTCGTTGATGCAATCGGAGGACGGTGTGTTACCATTTGCGTCTTCGCGAACCGGGCTACGCGCCGCAGCGACGCGCGCCGACTTCGCGGCGAAACTCTTTGGAGATGGAAAATTATTTCTCAGAGAATCAGTCGACGCACAGGGTTTTCCTTCGTCGAAGCTCGTTCACGCGCAGGCAGTGAAAATTAAATGCTAGGAGTCGGTGCTGTATTTGCTCGAATATTTCGAATATTATTAGTGCTGGAGCGATGAGTCGATTCGTGAAATTGTGCACTTTTTAAAATGCTTAATAGATGTGTTAAGGAATGACACATTTTTTGCGAACTTTTCCATTCAAATGTCGATCTATTTTGCTGAATATTTGTGTGCAAACTGCAAAATATGAACGGAATAGAATTTTGTTTTTTACATTTCAAAAGATGTTATTATAATTGAAATTGTTTAGCATTTTTTGCAATACGAAGGCCTGCGACGTGAACTGAACAAGTAGGATATTTTTGTAATATTTTGGATGACGAAGTACGAAGCTTCATATGGAATGGTGAACAATTACCAAACTGCTTCGAATACTAAACATACTAAAAATACTCGATACTTAAAAATAAAAGTGTTAAATGTCTGGAAAGATATGGTTGCTCTGAAAGAAGCTAATTGTAACGTGATATTGGCAGAAAATTGAGAAATGTTTAAATATAATAAATAATATAATAAATTATATAATAAATATATAATATAATATATTATATATATATTATATATTTATAATTAATATATTATTTTTATTTATAATATATAATATAATATAATAATATAATAAATATAATAAATATATAATAAATTACATATAATAAACTATTTGACATTTTAAATTGTTGCAATCTTTAACAAAAGCCTAGTTGAATAAAACCACTGATAATTTGTAACCATTGCAAATGAACTATCGAGTTCTACTATCACTTAATTGAGACAATATCGCGAAAATATCCTGCTGGTTTAATCATCGACATCTAAGGCCTCCATATTGCAAAAAGCTGCACAAATAAAAATGTGAATAACTCTTTTCAAAAGTCAAAAAGTCAAAATTGTATTTCATTCGTATTTCGCAGCTGCGTATACACTTCGCAGGCATAAATATTTAACGAAACAGGCTGACATTCGAGAGGGAAAATTAATGCGAAAAAATGTGTCATTGTTTGATAATTTTTTTTTTAAACAAGTTAAAACGCAGCTGCATTCTCGATTAAAAAATACACAAATATACAATTATAACCAGCCTCTAACAATTCTCGAGAAATTCGAGCAAATTTGCTTCCGTCCTTCAATTTCGGGGGGGGGGGGGGTGTTTTCACCCCATCGACGCGCGAACGACAGAGCCGACAAGAGAAATATCTGTCGAACTATTTTCCTAAGAACTAACTTTCCCGAAAGTTTCGTCGGAATCTATGCGCATCAACTTCGGCGTGTTCCCTTGTTAGTATCGTCCGTCTTCGAGACTCTCAAAAGTCAGATGAAAAAGTTCAGGGGAGGCGAGAACGGGGAGACGATTGAAAAAGGAGAGAAATGTTTACTGGACGGTCAACTGTCTTTATTCTTCACAGCACACCAGCTATAATACTAAACATGTTCCGACTCTCGGCGGTCTTCGTTACAATTTATACCGACGTTCTTCGTTACAACGGCTGGCGGCACGCGTGCGTTGAAACGACGACAATTAATTATTAAATTAATTTAACGCGTTAAGAGCCGAAACGTCAACTCGAAAAATTTACACGATGTCGAAGTCGTTTAATTAATGACACCGAAACTAGAGAGCGAAAATTTAAGAAGTATTGCTTCGGTTATTTTGTATTCGACAAATCTTAGTAATATTCGATTCGATATATTATAATAATATATTACAGTAAAAATGAATTAAAAAAATCTAGTTAAAAATTAGCGTCGCTCATACGCGACACTGCAACGTATTCAAATGCATTGCGTCCGTTTCAGCATTTATTAATGCTAAATTGTTATATTAATATAATTAATAATATTATATAATATTATATTATTATGTTATATTAATAATATTATACTATCATATTATATTATATTAATATTATATTATTATATTATATTAATAATATTATATTATTGTATTATATTATAATATTATACTATTATATTAATAATATTATATTAATGCTAAATATCGACTAATTTAGTCGACAAAAAAATACACGCACTCTAAATGTATTTCTCTGTTGTCTAACGTTCGTTATTTCAACGCTCGCGTGCCTACAGGCCTATAATAAGTTCGACGAAATTCGCAAGTACCTTATTGTCGTAGGAGCATTAATGAGAATAGTCGATCAGATGATGTTACAGCGACGAGACGGTCTACTCGACGAGGATCGTGGCTGACCACATGGTACGAACCGGAGGGAATAGTATCAAATTACTCTGGTGTTGACGGATCGATTACAAAACTGTTTTCTTTTTTCTAATACTAACGTTCGGATGGTCTCCGAAGGTATAACTACACTATATTCTTTTTTAGTCACTTTTCACCATGGTGAACTTCACTGCACGAAATAGTTTTCTCTCACGCTAATTCTGCGACCGCAATTCAGACGAATTATTATATTATTTATAATAGTATTTGTTTCACATTGGTTTTATTTTTTAAAACTGTAATTATTTATTGATTATGTTATTATCTGTGTAATGAAAAAAACACCGTAAGCGTTACTATTATTATTATTATTATTTTTTAGATTTTTTGAAACAGCGACCCTAATTAGAAAATAATAGATTGACATTTTCGATGGATTTTTTACTTATGTGCATAGGTATAGTATGTGATATTGAATAGTCCCATATTCGGAGAAACAATGTGAAAATCTAGAAATTCAATAGAAAATGATCGAGTGTAAACAATGAATTTTAAAGGTTTCCACCCTTTAGTTGCGGACAATGGCCGCTCAAAAATAATGTCGAATATATTAACAATAATATATTAATTATTAACAAATCTAAAGATTTGTGTAGAGGCACTTTTACATTAATAATGTCCCGTAAATTGTTTCTTACTAATTGTTCGGACGTTTCATGACGCTTGTCGTAACAAACATAACAAATCATAGCGTCATTTATATATATATGAAGAGGAAACAGATTTTGAAAAACTTGTCGAAAAGTTACTAAAAAAGAATGCAATCCAATCATCATAATGATTTCTCAGAATCATGTTATTCAAGTCAAAAATCACTGTATCGAATAAATGTTTTATTCTTTCACTTCGTTGACTTTTGAATAAACAAAATTTCATATATCTTACTTGATAAATATATAAGGTTAATTATACCCTAAAATAAACGGAAGGCACAGCAATTGGTCACCCCACAGTAACCGACTCCATTACTCTACCCATCTTTACAGCTGCACTGAAAGATGCAATAATAAAAAGCTCGCAAGCTTTCAAGATAGATCTTTCGCTTGTAAAGCCTATAAAAAAATCTATTTGCTATATCACTTAAGTACGTTAGGCGCTTACACGATTCCGTTATTGTCCCCATTTTGTTTCTGCTGTACCGGGTGTCGCTAAAAAAGATACCGGGTGCCTCATAAAAAAGCAAGCACGAAAAAAAGAAATATAGAACAACTTTCTTTCGTTTTGATCTTAGTTTTCTAGAAAATCGTGTTTGAAAATTCGCTTTGTGCAGGCCGTTTCGAAATTATATTTCACGACCATCGCTACGGGCTTTTCTCGAAAACTAAGTCTCAAATAAAAAGAAGTTATTTTATATTTCTTCCACGGGTTTTTTTACGAGGAATCACCCGGTGCCCGCTTGTAGACACCGTTCAGAGACACCGTGTATGAAATATGTGTACATTAAGTGTTCTATCTCGATCGTACCCACTCACTGACTTCCAATAGTCATCTTGGAAATGTATGGAACTAAGTACAGCACTTTAGAAATGCGCTAAATTCTCTCTAATTGACGCTCGGATTGCACACAAAAGTGGACAATTTAGGAAAAGGGGATGCGATTATCGGATCCTTGCGGCTCGTTTCTATAGTTACCGATTGTCAACAACTATAAAAAAAGAAGAAACGAGTCGCAAGGCTGTAATAAATATATATAAATAATCGAATAAAATCGTCCATTTTTCTGCACTATCTGAGCGTCAATTAGGGAGAATTTACTGCAGAATGATGAAAGTAACTCGCTTAATAGAGGTATTCTACTTAAAAACAGCAGTATAGTTAATCGAGATTGCCGCCAAGTAAGTACTAATTCCTTATTCAAATGAAAAAGAAATAATTTCATTTCGATATGGATCGTATTTAAGTCACGTATACTTCGACATATACCACATATACTCCACGTACACCCTAATCTATAAAAAAAGCACTACACTCTAAACTAAATACACCCTCTATAAAAGGATAAGCCGCGTTCATTCTCGTTTCAACGACTTCCGATTGTAAAATAAAATTCTTTATGTAACCTAATTCGTGATTATTTATAAAAGGAGTCCTGCTCACCGATTCCGTGAATTTCCGGCCTCAGGAATCGGCGCAGCGAATTCCCCGCGATTGTCGCTCGGCCTGCGAACAACGACGGACAATTTGGAGCGAGGAGACACGACTGTTCGCGTCGGCGATCGTCGACAACGACGAAGAAACGAGCCGCGAGGCTCGAACAGTCGCGTCTGCTCTTTCTAAATTATCCATTATTATTTTGTTTACAAGCCGAGAGACAATTATTGGAGAGAATTTAACCGTGCGCTCTCTCGCGTTACAAATTATTTGTGAACCCTCTTGAAGTGAGACGTCAGCACCTGCTTGTGCCGGAACTTCCTGCCGCACATGGAGCACGTGTACCTCGGCTCCACCCCGCATTCGTACTTCAAATGCTTGATCAGGGAGTCCCGCCATCGGTACTGTCTTCCGCAGTTCTTGCAGGTGGCCAGCTGCCGGTTGCCGCCGCACTCTTCCCGCACGTGACGATGATACGAGGATTTCCAGATGTAGCTCTTGCCGCATATCTTGCACTGGTACACGTTGTAGCTGGTCACCGTGCCTTGTCCCGCGGCGAGTTGCCACCCTGAAACCGTGGTTACATCGTCAGTCGTGCAACGAGCGATAACGTCTACCTACCGTTTATCGTACGGGGGCCTCTGAAACGAGAGCCGAATTCGTTTGGCATCTATACGGAGCCCAGCTACGTTCTATACCATTCGATACATTCGCGTAAATTGTCCCTAATTCGCGCTCAAATTCCACACAAATATCTGGACAATTTGTCCATATATAACGTAAGGCTAATATACAGGCTGTCCCAAAAATGTATTGTTATACGGTAATGACGGGTTCCTTGGATCATTTGAAGCAACTTTTTCCTTTGCGGAAATGTTCTCCGAGGCATCGTTAACGAGTTATCAGCGAAAATGTGGCGAGCTCGGCCGACGCCCCGCCCTCGCGACCACTGCCGCCGCATTGGCCGCGAGGGCGGAGCGCCGGCCGCGCTCGCTCTTCGATTGGTCTGGCGTTTTTCGTTAATAACTCATGAACGAAGCCTCGGAGACAATTTTCGTAAAGGAAAAAGTTGCTTCGAATGACCCGGGGAACCCGCCACTTTCGATATTTAAGGCTGTCGAGTGACCGTGTCCCCTCCCGAATCGTCCATCACTGCGCACAATCCGAGCGCGAATTACGGAGAATTCCTAAACAAATCTCCTCGGAGATTCGTCGCCGTTTCGATAAAAAAAAAGACGCGTAGAAACGCATTCACACCAACTGGTTCGACATTAACCTCTCGCCGTGCTCCGACGAGATTTTCAATAATAACTTGTTAACACAAGCGAACGTGACAACGATGCACCGCGAAACTAGCTTCTCTCGGTCTGTTCCCGCTTCCGTTCGACCGAGGCGCGCTCCATCTGGAGGGGGATCGCGGTACTAACGTGCTAGCGGCGGCGGTAGTGGCGGCGGTGGTGGTGGGGGGAAGCGGTGGTTGCGAAAGGAGGTTGTAAAACTAACCGTAGAAAATCGGGCATTTATTCTGTATTGCGTACAAGAAACAGTCGTCGTCTAGGCGATCGCGTCGATGGAAACGAAGAGAGGAATAGTGTTCGTCCGCGCGCGTCCGTTGCGAGAAACTAAAAGCGCGCGCGAGACGTCGCCCGGGCCAGTGAATACTCGTGAGTCACGCCAAGTCGAAGCGAGGTTACGAGCGTCCGTGTCATATGATGTATCTGTGAACCGTCAACACGTGCCGCTGGTAATTCGACCGTTGCTTGAACGCCTTCGGGCAGTAACGACACTCGTACTGCGGAATTTTCCCGCACTCCTCCCGGAGGTGTCGATTCAGCGCGCTTCTGCTCCTGTAGGAGCGATGGCACTGGTTGCAGGGATACGGCTTTCGGACGTCCGGGCCGTCATGGGACAGGCTACGCGGATACCTGGACTGACCTGGAATCAGAATCGGAATCACGGTTAGTTCGTGGGGGAACGGTGGCGCCAGTTCCTCGTGAATCGACGACTTCGCGCGGATCTTCGCTAACGAAATAATAACCATCGGAGCGTTTCTTCACGGCATCAAAGCATAGGAGCAAACATCGTATGTAATTCTTTCTTTATCTCTCTGTCTCTCTCCTCTCTCTCTCTCTTTCTCTCTCGAACAATAGTTACGGAAATTAAAAAATCGCGCGAACGTTGCAATCAAAATAGAAAGAAAATATACAAGGTGGTTCCATTTGTCGTGCGCGGTCGAACGTCTTCGCTGTTTTTGGCGGCGCGAGAAATATGCGTCGAACGCGTTCAAAGCCGGGTGTTAATTTAATTACTTTAATTAATTAATTTAATTACGTGCTTCTTTTCGCGTGGTTCCGTCTCCCTCCGAGCTTTTCATCGTCGTTTTTTTTTCACGCGTCAGCATGCATCTTGATTACGAGGCAGCATTGCGGCGAGACGAATTCGATAAACTGTCGATAATTTGACCTTCGATGAGAGAAATCCCGCTCGTTTCGTTCGCCAGTTCGATTTCCCGATAGATATTCAAAAATCGAGGTTATAATGAAGCGTCTAGCACACACGAGAAACGCGAAGAAAACGTCGCAAAGTTTGACAATCCGTGCCCGAAAATGTTTCCATATCGTCGTCGGACAACGTTTTGAACGTTTATCGTCGAATAAATTATTACTGATAGTAAACAATGATTACAACTGAATGTTTGTTCATTTTTTGAAACTCGCCTTCGAACAAGCGCGATCGCGAGACGCTCGTTGCGATTGAACTCGCCCGGCGGTGCGCGCGCATTGCTGCGTCGTGAACAAAATGGCTGCCGACGCGTGAACATTGTGACGGCGAACGTTGGGAAGGAAACGATTTCGAGATCTCTGTTCGAGCACAGTTCCAGCGCATCTGGCGAAAGCAACGTGGACATTCGAACGCGTCGGTACAACGGAGACACCCGGTGCATATAAAAATCGCGATCGTAGAGAGGGTTGTTCGATTCTCCGTGGAGGGGGAGTGCAAGAGCCGGCGAAGAACACGGAAGCGCTGCGGTGATTAAAACTTAAAAAACAAATCGATTAAAATTAGCAGAATAAAGAAACGTTCGACAGAAGTGCAGAGGGCAAACTTTGAAAATATGCTGAATCGAGAGCGCGGCCAACGTATCTTCCGTGCGGGTAGGATCTTCGTCGGTCGGCAGGATCTTCCGTGTGTTCGTGGGGGGAGGCGGGTAGGTGGACGGCGGCCATCTTGAGAGAAGCGCGGAGAAGCCTGGTGCCGGAAAGTTGAAGGTTATGTCAGGTTAGACACACGCTGCGTTATTACCCTTGCAGTTACAATTTTTATTATTACGCGTACTTTCGATAGTTATAATGAAATTATAATAAAACCTACGTATTACGCGTTTGCGAAACTATAGTTACGTGAATAACCAAAAGGCCTCGGCGAACATTTTCATTTTTACCATTTCCTGAATAACAATTAGTCAACGTATCACAGAATCGTCGCTTACAGAATGAAATTTCTTAAACCAATAATCATATTAATAATTAGTACATCTCGATTTTAACCTGTTTACCTCTCTCTCTCTCTCCCTCCCTTCCCTCCCCCCTAACCCCGCCCCACGATTAAAACTCGTTTACTTCTCGTTTCGTTTCGTTTCGTTTTTCTTTTTTTTTCGATAAATCGCCATGCAAATATCACAATGAAAATATGGTTTTCAGTCGCGCTCGCGAATCACCGCGCGGTAAAACCGTCCCGCGCGCTTCTTTCCTTTTTCTTTTGTTCTTTTTTCTCATTTTTCTCTTTCTTTCTCTTTTTTTCCTAGCTCGTTCCAGAGTACGAATCCCGCCGGTGGCGCACACACGCGACAAGAACGAATAGAAATTCTTCCCAAAGACAAGGACACAAAAGGTGGGAGAGGCACATTTTATCCAAAAGAGCTGCTGATCCGTGAGAAAGTTCCGCGAGCGTTTGCCAAGCCTTATTCTCCTTTCGATCGCATAATCGTTTAACTATCTAGCTAAGGTGTGAGAGGAACGTCGATAAAAAGTATAGTTATAATTGGACTCGGCGCGTAAATGAGAACGGTGGCTAAATACGGCACGAAGCTGCACGTGCTTGCGTAAAGAAAGCGAGAAAGTGCAATTAGGGGTTGATTCACGCTGCCCGTCAGGCGACTCGCGCTCGTCGCGGCGCAACCTTGATCGACGAGGTCGATCGATCGACTTTCTTCTTTTTTTTATCATCTTCTTGTACTCGCCGTTAAAAGTACGCCGCGCGTTAATTAATATTAATGTAATATTAACAATGTAATGTTAATAATTAAATACACGTATGTATTAGAACAGAGAACCTCGTTCCAGTCCACTGTAAAATCCCTGCTCGAAGATCGGCAAAGCAATTTCTCCTCTCGTTCGCTTTTTCATCATTATCACGTCACGATTTCGTCAACGAAGGCCTGCCGATTTCGTTGACACCCCCCATTTTCAACGAGGAAGCGACGAGGGATGAAATTTGTCCTAATCGACGCTCGGCTTGGACACAAAAGCGGACGATATTCGCGCCGAAAAATTCAACGATGTTTCCTGAATTTTTAACGCTCGATTACTCGAACCTTGCACCTCGTTCTCGCCTCAATCAGCGACAGTTAAACGCGCGAGAAATCTTCCGAAATTGTCCATTTCCGCGCGCAACCCCCGAGCGTCGATTCACCGCAGTTCCTGGGGATCGAGTAAAAATTGCGCGCCGACAAATGCTCCGCAAACGGATCTCTCCCGGCGACGAATCAGCCGGAAAGAACCGAAATTCCCACGCGATCGTCCGAGTCGAACAACGGCTACGCCAATGCGAACCCTCGCGTACCATGGCCGCGCTTGAACCGTACGTTCTACGCGTTATAAAAATGTATAAGTAAATCGTCCGTACGGAATCTACTGTAGGTACACGTGACTATTGTACAACTTAGAAAATAATACGGTTGCTTGTGGGTAAAACGTGAACCCGGAAAACCCCATGAGAACCCATTCGAGGGTCGCTCGAGCAGCGCGCGAGGGTCGACGCGGCGCCTAAGGCAGAGAGAACGCCTAACGGAGAACGTGAATCGGTCTTTTAAGTCGCGTAAGATTCTTCTCGAGAAGGTGCTTCAAAGACACGCTGTGAACGGTGTATCTTCGGACGACGAGGACGACGGCGCCGGTAATCTTCGTGGTCGTTTGCCGCGGCTTCTGGGCCGCCGTTTACGGATCATGAAGGAAGGCGCGCCTGTGCATGGTCGAGTTGTGCCGCTGGAAGTTAGCCTTCTGTTTGAATCCCTTGTCGCAGATGCTGCAGATGTATTGGGGCGGTTTGCCGCACTCGACGTGGAGGTGCCGCTTCAGGCTGCCCTTGGTCTTGTAGGATTTGCCGCACTTGTGGCACGGGAACGGCTTCGACAAGAAATCTTGACCCCGAAACAACGTATACCTGTTCCTCGACCAACTACCTGAAACTTAGAGGACGAAACAGCTCGATTACTAAAACAAGTGTGGGCCCAGGGTCGCGCGTTACCGACGCTTATCCATAGAACGGATCTTCAATGATGCTCCGCCGTTCGGACCGACACGTGATCCAAGCCGTCGCGAGGACGAGCGACGCGACTAGGAGCCGCGCGGGCTTCAGCAACGACGAGGATCACTCGCGTGTGTTTACCAACCCATCGGGCGCTCTGTGCGCGGCGGGGCTCCGTTAACCCGTTCTCTCGACCGCTTCAAGGTCGACTCGAGAGTTCGTTCGCCGGGCCTCGCGGCATCCTATGGCCCATCGCGGCCCAACGCGTGGAAGAGAAGCGTATCGGAGGCTGCGCCGACTGGAATAGACGCTCTAAATACAGAGTGTCCCAAAAATGTCTCGCAATACGAAAGTAGGATTCCTGAGGTGATTTGAAGCAACTTTGTCCTCAGCGAAAATGCGATCCGCGGCTTCGTTTACGAGTTATCAACGAATGAACGGGGACCAATCGAAGCGCGAGCGCGGCCGGCGCAGCGTCGGTGTCCGCGAGGGCGTGGCGCCAGCCGCGCGCGACGTCTAATTGTCCAGCTATTTCCATCGATAACTCGTAAACGAAGCCTCGGAGAACATTTTCGCAAAGGAAAAAGTTGCTTCAAATCACCTCAGGAATCTCCCATTACCGGATTGCGAAACAAGTATATAAGAAGCCGATAAGAAGAACCGAAGGCGGCCGGGTTGAACGGAGCTGCTCCGCGGCGCACAGAGCGGCGCGCGCGCGAGCAATGCTTTTCTACAGAGAAGAGGCTGGGAGTGTGAACAATCTCCGCGAAGGAATGCCCGGGAGAATGAGAGAGTAATAACGATTCGAGGGGGAGGATGATTGCAGCCTTGTGTGCGAAGAGGTGCTTTCGGTTGAGATCTTCAGTGATGGCGCCCGGGGCGGATCTTCGGGTGGCGAGCGGGTGAAAATGAAATAACGAAACGTCGCGGACAGAGATCTGCGAGTTACTTCCGATAGTTTATTTCCAAGAAAAGCGAGCGTCTCTTCTCTCACTCACTCTCTCACTCACTCTCTCTCTCTCTCTCTCTCTCTCTCTCTCTCTCTCTCTCTCTCTCCGAGAGGCTCGCGAAGCTTCTACGTCCGCCTCGTCGAGCGGGCAACGAGCGAACCGCTTCGCGAGCCTTTCTCGATTACAAGTCGCGGTCGGAGATCTTCGTGGCCGACGTTCTTCAGATCTTGAAGCCGTGGACGTTCGCGCTGTGCCGTTGGAAGTTCGACTTCTGCTTGAAGCCTTTCTTGCACACGTAGCAAATGTACTGGGGGCTCTTGCCGCACTCGTCCCGCATGTGCCGCCGCAGAGTGTCCTTCCGCGTGTACGAACGGTCGCAGCTGTGGCAAGGATACGGCTTGCGGCGGTGGTCGCCGCGTTTCCCGGCCCTCCTCTTGCTTTCTGTAAACAGAAAGAAGAACGGTACCCGAAGGCGGCCACTCAGGTGCCATTGCGCGTCGAGTTCGGTCGCGAATTGTTTGCGTCGAAGTGCCGCAAGGAAGGTGCGCTAGCTAACGCGACGCGGGTCGTAGACCTTCGACGTCTCTTCGAGCGAACACAGAGCCTTCGAGCTTGCAATTCGAGCTCGCAGTTCCTGCGGGAGAGAAACCCGTGGCGCACAGAGTTCGTCGAGAGGATCATTTCGATAATTTTGCCGGCGCCAAAAATTTTCGAAATATCGTCCACCGATGGCCGACGATTTTTCGACGATTTTTCGACACAGCCGAAGAAACCGAGGCAAAAGCCGGCTCGCCAGGGTTTGACCCTCGTCGCAGGACCTTCGAGGGTTAGTGCGAAGAGTCTTTATACACGAGAACGTTCGAGCGAGAGCCGGAGACGAGGCGCGACAGAACGATTCTCGTCTTACCTGCCGTTCCCGGTCGCGCTTCCCACGGAAGAACACCTTCGAATCGGTCCTGAAACCAACAGAAAAACGAGACAAAAGAGAGACGAACAAGAAAGAAAGAGAAAGAGAGAGAGAGCTGCTTGCGACAACACAAGTGAAAGAGAACGGTAACAGATTCGAAGACAATTTATTGCGAGAGATGACGAGCTTCGTCGCTGTACAAGAAATCCGTCGAATCTTAAAAATTAGAGCAGTCACACACGTCGCGGACGTGTTCTCAACGTTTCGGGCAATCTTCCCGGTGCGATTCATCGATCGTTCTCCGCACTCTGTACCTTCTCGTGGCGAGAATAGAACGGAAACTCGCCGCGCGTTCGGCGACGAGGCAAACGGAACCGTGCGGCGATCCGTTTCCTGAATGCGAGTTCTCCTGTTTCGATCCGAATTCACTGAGTCACTTTTCCGCAGGTGATCCAGGCTCGCTAGACTTCCTTGGCAGTCCGTTTCAAGAACTATGTGCAGCATCTGGTCGCTTGTTCCACGAACGTGTTGCTCGGAGGTCGAGGGCGACGCATAAATGCGAGAACACGAAGAACACGAAGAAGACTGTGCCACGCGGAGACTTCAAGAATATCCTTGCGATTGTTCCGACGATTATCCAGGCCCACGGAGAGTTCTTCCAGCGGGAGCGCAGCTCTGTCTTCAGCATCCGAGTGCGATAAAAAGCTCGAGCGCGACGCAGCGAGAAGGTTTCTGCTCGGCAGAATCGCGAGAAGAGCTTCTCTCCGAGCGATCGGATCGTTTATTTAATACTCGTCGGATCTACTGGCAGTAGGCCCGGACGTCCTCTCAGATCATTTGGTGCATGTAGGTCAGGTGATAGGTCAGATGGTGCTTCCGTTTGAACCTGCGGCCGCACACGGTACAGCCGAACTTCCGCTCCGTGCCGCACGCGTAACGCATGTGCTTGTACAGAGAGTCGCGTCTGGTGTACTGTTTGCTGCAGTTGCTGCAGCCGTAGGTCTTCTTCAGCGGCTGCAACGACGGCCAACCTGAAAACGGAGACGGACGTTCATTAGAAACAGGGGACGCGCCGTTCGGTGCCGCACGGGATTCTGGAACCGGAGAACATAGAACGAAGGAAACGTGCCGAGAGGAGAGAGAAAGAAAGAAAGAAATAAAGAAAAATAGAGAGAGAGAGAGAGAGAGAGAGAGAGAGAGAGATAGCTACGAACTGAAGAGCGGTCGGTGGTTGCTGAAAACGCGTTCGCCGTTGACAGTAGAATTTTATTCGACAAAGGTACAGCTTTCTCTAACGGTCGGTCGCGCGTCACTGGTACGTCAGCATGACGGCGACGTTCGGCTGGTCCAGCTGATGGATGGCGGACACGTGTTTCATTAAATGGTGCTTGTGCATGAACCGATAGCCGCAGAACTCGCAACAGAACTGCGGCAGTTTCCCGCACTCGATCCGCCTGTGTTTCAAAAGCGACTCCTTCCACTTGTACGATTTGCCGCAGGTGCCGCAGACGAATCTTCGTTTCTGCGCGAGCTCCGCGTTCTCGTGGCTCGCCGCCGCCGCCGCCGCCGCCGCTGCTGCAACTGCAGCCGCCGCAGCCGCTGCTCGTTGCTGAGGACAAGCCGACCGACCGGACCCGGTCCAATCTGGAAAATGTCGCAAACAGAGAATACTTTGAAATCTCGACGGAGCTTGTTTCTTGCCGCGGGCGGTCGCGAGAGCGGCCTTTCAACGATCGATCCCGCCGCGGATCTCTCGTTCGTTAAATCGCCGACAAGACACAGCCCCCTTTTCCCGCCACCCCCTCCCCAACGACGGGCGGTGTCCTGAAACGAACACAAAACACGCTCTGTTTTTCTTTTTTCTCACACAGATCCACGAATTTTTATTCACACGGCATATTTTTTCCAGGAGGAGAGACAAACACGGACACACGTCGTCGGGTCAATAAATTACAAAAATAATACACGTGGCTTTCTCATTGTGGAAAATTAGTCGATGGAGGAAGAACTGTTCTCTCTGTTGGTCTGGGAAGCGCTTTACGGCACGGGCTCGGGTTCCCGCACCGGGACAAATCAATCACTCGACGCCCGTCTCATCCGTCTCGACGCGATCGTTCGAAGGCCGCCGGCTGCTCGAGCAGCGATCGACGCCGATTCGGGTAAGTGGTGTTCCGTTAAGCCGCGTCTACACCGAGGCTACAAATCGGCCAACATTTTCTCCACAGTTTCGTCTCTCGTTGCTGTCGATTCACGGAAACGTTTCGTCCACGACCGATGCAACGTGATTCCATTTTATGTCCAGGATATGCGTCGGTTTTTACGTCGAGTTGCAAAGGGCCTAGATCAACATGGTCTAAACTGTTCTTCAGGGTTACTTTAAGTAGTACGTTAACGTTCGACAGCTGATCTGATTCGTTCCTGCAAAATTTCAGCCCTGTAACCTCTTCGTAAGGGTAGTTACAGGGTTAAATTAGACTTGGCCGCTTCTCCGCGCACTCCCCCCCCCACCGGGGGAACTTTGGGCGACTTTTAAAAATTTTGAAAAAAATCTGGCTTATTTCGGACATCAAGGCGCATACCACACAATTTTTTCGGATTTTTCGGCAGCAAGCTGTGGACATGAAAAATGGAAAAGCAAACAAGAATCGGGAGAATCGAAGAGGTCTCGATAGGTCGTGTCAAGGTCAATCCCCGGGAACCGACGCTACTGGAACGAAAAGGCAGTTCAAGAGAGCACATTTGCTCGCGCCGCGGTGTAGACGCGGCTTTAAGATGTCCGAGAAGAAGACCGCGATCGAGTATCCGCGAGGCTGAAGTGAAATCGCGTCGACGAAGGTGCGGCGGATTCTCGAGCGGCCGGCAGGCCTCGAACGAGGTCACGTGGAAGCGCGAAACACTGTCGGAACTAAAACACTGGACGAGAGACCGAGGACTCGTGACGAGGCTCCGGAAGGGCGAACAACGCCTGTCGCCGATGTTCGTTCGTTCACGAGGTTCAGCAGCTCGCGTAGTCCGGGTTCCTCGGATCTTTCAGCCGACAGCTCTTCAGGTGCTGTGTCACGTGGTGCTTGTGCTTGAACATTTTGCCGCATTGCGGGCACGGCACGTTCGGCATTTTCCCGCACTCGTATCGCAGGTGCCGATCGAGGGAGCTCTTCTGGCTGTAGATTTTCCCGCAGCCGCACACGTGTTTCTTCAGGCTGGCCGAGAGCGAGGAGGACAGGGTCGAGGACAGCTCGTAGCTCTCCATGTGAAACCTCTCGTCTTTCAAGTGGAACAGGGCCAGCTCCTCTGAAATCAGAAACCGGTTGATCCCGTTAAACACTGTCGAGCCCACAGTTCGCGTACAGTGTCACGTGGTTGCATTTACACGCATTGTCTTCTTTCTTCTCCGACAGGATTTACATGTACGGGGTAAACGTGCCTGGTTTCGCGCTAAGTATCGGTTACGATGGGTCGATGCGTTCTTGGAACCTTCGTAGACGGACTCGCGTACCACAAGGTGCCCCGAAAACGGTGTCGCAAGCCGCAAATGAATCGTCGGATCATTTCAAGCAACTTTTTCCTTTGCGAAAATGCGATCCGCGGCTTCGTTTACAAGTTATTAGCGAAAAACGGGGGCCAATGAGCGGCGAGCGCGAGGCGGCGCGCCGCGGCGGAGCCAATCGGCGGAACTGGGCGTGGCGCGCTCGTCGACTGCGCCGCCCCGCGCGCGGCCGCGCTCGCATTTCGTTGGCCGCTCCGTTTTTCGTCGATAACTCGTGAACGAAGCCGCGTAGAAGATTTTTGCAAAGGAAAAAGTTGCTCGAAATCACCTCGGGAACCTCCGGGTTAACGTTAGGACGGCTCTTCGTTTCCTGAAATAATAAGATATTGAAACATCTCGAGCGTTCTCTCCTCTCTTCTTCTTGCGACCACGAAGACGTCGTCCCGTCCTCTACACAACAGTGAATTACACAGAGGGATACAGAGTTGCAATTCATTTGAGAAAACTTGTAATTAGAGATACGTGGAGTTACATTCGATGGATTCGTCGGTCGTCGATTTATCATATTAATTCGATTGAACAAAGCGTTTGTCACTTAATCGCGTACAATTTTCGGTGCCGCGTTCCTTCGTGCCTTACGGTCGATATCTCCGTGATAAAACGTATGGAAAGGCGACGTCTCCCGCCGCGAGCCCCTCTCACCACGGCTTGCAATTCATTTTCGTGACGTGCCGCAGCCACATGTACAGTTTGTTAGTCGCGAACGTGCATTTCTGGCAGCGATAGTCGGTGCCGCATTCGTTGTTCTGGTGGCACACGATCGAGAACTCGTGCTTGAAGCGGCGTCCACAGTGGCAGACAAAGCGACCTGAAAAAAACGAGACAGCCGTCAGTGCGACAATGATGACGATGATCGGGGGGAAAGAACCACTCGTGTGCTCGTCGAATCGTCGACAAGAGTTGTTAGCGAAGAGAGCTCGGCTCGGACAACACGATCGAGGACGTGAGACGATCATGCAAGGCACATCGGCGTCGACGATACAAGACGACGAATTCCGAACGGAATGAGCGAAAAGCGAGAGAAATTCAGAGATTCTGAAACACGAAGAACGAACTCGTTTCTCGCAGCGTTTCACGTTTGCAAGCGAGCTCCGCGAGGAAGATCGAGTGACTCGAGAGGCCGAGCGATATTCGTAAGCGAACTTAAAACGTCGCGGATCGAACGTTTCGAGCGGAAAATCTCGTCGCGGAGAAAGCGTGTATACGTACAAAGCGAGATCCGATCCATCTGTCGATGGCATTTTATAATCGTTTCCCGGCCGGTTCCGAGGTCGGCCGCGAGACGAATCGGCGGCGAATTGACGAAGAACGAGGTTGAAGAGATCGTTTGGCTGAACAATTAAATTCAATTATTTATTATTCGTCGAGTATCCTCGCTAACACAATGGTTATCAGTGATACACTCACAATGGTAATCGTAATTTGAAGTTCGCAGAAAAATCATAAACCATAAAGAATATATTCGAATATACAACGCCTGGTGTGCCATCGCCGCCGCGACGAGCGCGGTGGTTTTCTCTCGTTGAAATCGCCCCTCCGAATCTCTCCGTTAAATGTACGTTCTTTTCGCGCACACGTGTTTACCTAGATGAATAATAAATATTATGCAATTATAGTTTGTTTGCCTTCTTCATCATCTTCTTCTTCCTCTTCCTTTCTTCCTTTCTTTCTTTCTTTTCTTCTTTTCGTTCCCTCCACTCTCTCTCTCTCTCTCTCTCTCTCTCTCTCTCTCTCTCTCTCTCTCTCTCTCTCCCCCTCTCATGTAGTACAATAATTAGTCGTGCTACCCCAACGCCTATAATAATAATAATCGTTGCCGGTACACACCACTGACGTCCCTCCGTCGGGGAGAGACAGACAATAAGAAAAAACTGTTGAACGCTTACGTGCTAATTATTATCATCGATCTCTTTGAAAGCAAGAGGTATCTCCGTTTTCGGACTTCCATCATAGTCGGGAGCGCCCGATTCTCGTCGGTTCCCGTCGTTTCCCTCCGCGACGATCCGAAAAAATCGTCGCCCACCTTACGCGTTACGCAATATACGTTATATATAATCGATTTTTTTTTAAATTTTTATTTACATACACAGTACTCTCTACGTGGGTGTTGCTCTCTTGTACTCGCGCGCACGCGTGTCCCTAGACAGATTATTCCCGGCTCCGTCGCGCACGGATGCGCACGGTCCTGAGTTACATACAGGGTGGCCGTTGGAAACGCGCGACGCGATCTCTCTCGCAGTCCTCTGCGCGAAATATTCTCCAGAAAGTATCGAAATTTCGTCCCCGCGAAGTAAAAGTCCACCGTCGTGCTGGACCTTTTATTAAAAAAGAAAGAAAGGAAATATATATATAGAAGGTGTCCCATAATTATGCTACTTGCGGGAAACGAAGGATTCCTGAGGTCATTAGAAGCAACTTTTTCCTTTACGAAAATTTTCTCCGAGGCGTTGTTCACGAGTTATTCACGAAAAACGCTGACGAATGAGGGGCGAGCACTGCCGGCACTGGGCGGCGTCGAGTCAATGGGCGGAACCGAGCTCCGTGCACTCGGCGGCCGCGCGCCGGTCAAGCTCGCCTCCCATTGGTCACTGTTTTTCGTTAATAACTCGTTAACGAAGCCGCGGATTGCAATTTCGCTGAGGAAAAAGTTACTTCAAATAACCTCGGGAATCCCTCATTTCTCGAAAGTACCACAATTTTAGGACATCCTGTATATATATATGAATCGTTAATGTTTTATTGCAAATGAAAATGTTGTACCGAGAATTATTGCCACGAAATAATAGGACAACCACCCTGTATTGTTTCAGCTATGCGAACGTACGCGACGAGCCGCGCGACACGACGCACGTACGTGTCTCTCTTACGTATATAAAGTGGCTTCAAAATAATTCTATAGGCATTTGGTGTGCAACCATTCGCCGGCGCGAATGGCAACTCGAGTATTGCATAGCTAGCCTCATTTATATTGGCACAAAGGTTGCAAAATCAACGGAAGCGTGCCGGGAAAGCAGTTCTAATCGGACTCGTTCGATGGATCAAATATTTCACTGATCTGAAGATCTTTTATATTAGTACGGAATAATATTTTTGTATATAATATATAATAATAAATATTATATATAATATAATAAAAATTCATATTTTATATATTTTATCATATGCCACTGAAAGGGATAATTCCTGAGGCGATTTGAAGCAACTTTTTCCTTTACGAAAATTGTCTCCGAGGCTTCGTTAACGAGTTATTAACGAAAAACACTGACCAATCGGAGAGCGAGTGCGGCCGGCGCTCCGCCCTTACGGTCAATACCGTGACGCGCCGGCCGTCCGACACAACAGCAGTGGTCGCGAGGGCGTGGCGTCAGCCGCACTCGCGCTCCCATTGGTCACTGTTTTTCGTTAATAACTCGTTAACGAAGCCTCGGAGACAATTTTCGTAAAGGAAAAAGTTGCTTCAAATCGCCTCAGGAATCAGCCTGTCGAACAGCTTGTAATATTTTCGGATTATAAAATTGAATAAAACAGACTAGAACACGAAAAATAAAGTATACAGCGATTTAAACAATAAATACAGTAATATCTCCGTAATTCGCGCTCGAATTGCGCACGAAAACGGACAATTTGGGAAGAGGATAATCGAAAAAACGAGCCGCGAGGCTCGAATAATCGCGTCTCTGCTTCCCAAAATACATCCGAATATCCTCGGATATATCGTCGAATATTCGCTGGCATCGAACGAATCCGACGAGACTGTTTCCCAGCACCGTCTCTCGATTTCTTGGAACCCCTCCTTTTTTGTTTTTTCATCTTCTTCTCTAACAGAACATCCTACGTCGCGAAAACGGCTGCCGAAAAAACGACGACCGCTCGCTCTAATTGCCGCGGCGACTACGCTGCGCGGCGTTCATTAGACGCCTCGTAATAAATTGTATTACCCTCTCACATCGTACAAGTTTTGTGTTTCAGTCTTTACGCATCTGTCTATACTCATCGTTCGCACGCTAAAAGGATCCGGACCATCGTCGTTCGATGTTCAAACGAAAGGAGAGATCGGCGAACGCGGGCTTCGCGCGATCGGCTCCCCGCGAAATCGCTTTCTTTCTTTGCTCGCGACAACGCTCGTTGCCGTCTGTGTTCTGCTTTATTTAATTTGTTTATTTGTATTCCCCCTCGTTGGAAGACACGTTCTCTGTTCCCCTTCGCGGTTCTCACGGAATCGGCCTGCAAAAAACGGGGCCCGGCGTCGGCCCGCAAATCTCCCGGCACCAGCCGGACCGATTCGAACAACGGTTTTCATTTCTGTGTGTATATGTGTCGTTGTGTTGTTTCTATTTTTTCTTTTTTTTCTTTTCGTTTCGCTGTGGCGTACGTCTGTACGTGCCTCTCTGTGTGTATCTGTGTGTCCGTGTGTGCAGCGTGTGCGCTCGCGCGCGCACGGTGTTGTTCTCGTCGACAACGCTAAAGATCTGTGCTCTAAAAATAATTTTGCGGTTCGAGAAAACGGATATGAAAAACGCGACGCGACGTCGATATAATAACAATAACATTCAGTTCACACTGATAACAGTAGCGACTCGGATCACATTTTAGGCACATGGAGGCGACCCCCCGGGGGGGATGGTGGGGGCGGGGTGTTGGTGGGTCGCCTTTACAAAAGTGGCATCGAATTCTTTGGCACAAAGAAGCTCGCGAAGAAACGGAAGAGGCTGGCGTTTTCTTTTGTCCGATACCGCCATTCGGTCCTAAGTTCGTCACGGAATTTCTGTCTTAACACATTGACCGCCACGGCGTATCTACACAACGAATGCATACGCAGATCATTTTCGGTTTAGTGAAATCAAAGAAACTGTAGTTCCGGTTCGCCCATTTCGGCCGGCAATTTCATTGCGACTCTACGCTGCTACATTCCGAAAGAAAAGAAACGTTTTTTTGGCACCGCGCGAATTTCTACCCATAATAGCCACCGAGATCTGGCTGTCAACGTGTTAGGATCATTCGAGATCAACGAGGACGAGCACGTAGAAGCTGAGAGGTTCACAGTGCAGGCTGTTCCAAAATTATTGCACGAGCGAGAAACGAGGGGTTTCCGAGGTGATTTGAAGCAACTTTCTCCTTTGCAAAAATTTTCTACGAGGCTTCGTTCGCGAGTTATCAACGAAAATGTGGCGAGCTCGGCCGACGCTCCGCCCTCGCGACCACTGCCGCCGCGTCAGACGGCCGGCGCGACGCCGCATTGGCCGCGAAGGCGCAGCGCCGGCCGCGCTCGCTCCTCGATTGGTCACTGTTTTTCGTTAATAACTCGTGAACGAAGCCTCGGAGACAATTTTCGTAAAGGAAAAAGTTGCTTGGAATGACCTCAGGAACCCCTCAGTAACCTCTCAAGAGTCCCTCAGGAATTCCTTGTTTCCAAAGAGTAGCATAATTCTGGGACATCCTGTATAGTCTCCGATAGCCCCGTCGATCTGTTTTCCATTCTTGGCAACGAATTTTTCGAGGACATTCGACGTTCTGCCGATCGATGGAAAAAAACGCGATCGATCGATCGATGCTGTCCCGATGAGAAACAAATCGACGGGGCGATCGTTGATTTCTGACACGAAAGACGGGTAAGTCGAGTGAGAGAATAGCCGAGAGATACCATTATCGACGACCGCCGAAGGAAAAGACGCGGTCGATCATCGTTTCCAACACTACGCCTAGCTTAGTTAGGTTCGATCGAACAATTCTCGAGATTAAAGATTGAAGATTGAAGATTTTTAAAGGTAAATGGGACCCATTCGGGCGAGAGCAACGCGCTCGAATGTAATAAAATTCGGCACGGGGAATGGCCCAAGGAGACGGGACCGAGACGGAGAAAAAGAGAGGAAAGATAGCGAAACTGGAAAGAGTTATGGTTTTTTTCCCCTTGGTTAAATTCTCTAAGTCTACGTAGTTAAATACGAGATTCAACGGGTGTACGGTATTTTTTGTTTTTTTTTTTTTATCGGTTACGCTTTTTCGCTGATTTTTAACGCTTGCCCGGTACGAGAATCATCGTCGGCGTTCGGGTTCTGACTAGAATTCTGTTACGGAGTAATTCTTTGTCGAGTCTTTGGTCCTTGCTCGAGGAGTTTCTCGAATTCGTTGGGTCTCGGAGGAAGCTCGTGTAGAGAAATTTGCCGCGAGGATCGCAATGTGTCACGTATTGTCCTCGAAAAACCAAGGATATTATCATCGGTTGTTTATTGGCTGTTGCGCGCGGAGTCCGTCGACAAGTTCATCCTTTAATATTTAACAATTAAATATCATTTCCCAAGTGAAAACGATGTTTAGCTGCTCTCAAATATTCGCAGTTTCTTTCGGCAACATTATACCGTTCCACGGTAAATCCGCAAAAATCGAAAGCTGACAGAAAAAGGAAAGCAACTTCTCACTCGAATCAATGACTGAGCAATTAATAGAATCTATTAATTGCTAGGCGAAACATAAATTTTCCGAGACGATTGTAAGAAACGGAAAATGAAAATAAAAATAAGTTGTTTCTTTCAATAATTTTTCTAAGTCGAAAATAATGTTAACAATATTATTAAATGTTTTTTACGTCTTCACAATTTTATATTCCAAAAATAAATGATGTCCGTAGTCTAGGAATTCGCAGTTGCCAGGAGATTAAGCCATATTTCAAGCCAAAGGAGTGGGGGCAGCTAACGTTTCGCGACGGTCCCCGTCGATTGCCAGCGTGCAGCGTGGTGGGGTCCGCGACGAGCGTTCCTATACGGTCGCCGCGTCACGTGACCTGTCCTCCCACTGCTTCGATTTAAAGCGTAGCTTAATCATCCGGCAACCGTGTCCCATTGCTCGATATCGATCGCGGTGCACGCGCAACGAGCCAATAAATATTTCTGCTACGTTTTCAGCGAACGTCTCGCTGCTATACGAACGAAAGAATGTCTGCGTCGAATATCGGCCTCGTCGATTCATATAAATAGTCAACATTATCACAGTGATCCCCGCGCGACAAAAATTCGAACCCGACGGATCCGTCGGCCCGGCCAAACCGCGTGGAAAGACATGTTTCTGTTTCAACCGCGCTGTATACGATTCACAATTTATACATCACTTTAAAATTACTATGCAATATGTATATGTCTATGTATATATATATAATATATGTATAATCTATTATATATAATATATATATATTTTTTTTTATTCAAATATACTCTCTATCTTGGATACTCTATGTTAGGTTAGCGGCCCACTTAGGCCCTTCTCTAAACTAGACGATTCTACTTGAGACGAGAGGATCCGAAAACGAATCCTGGTCGAACGATCGCGACCGGCAAATTCGGATCGCGGATTCGTCCGACCGTTTCTCGTCGATCCTCGAACTACTCACAATCTCCGACAAAGATAACACAACCCCCGTTCCCGCGCGACCATTCGCAGACTATTCGAACACGAACAATGACAGAATGCGAGAAATTCTTCGAAGCCGATACACAAAGAGAGCAGAACCGAGTAAAATGTCATTCTAAATCGTAGATGGTAAATAAATATTTTGCTTCGCATTGTGCACGCATTTTTCGAAATATTCGAAAAATTATACTTTTCAAATAATATAATATTTGGTCGAAACATTGTTCGAAGTACTTTTTCTTCGCGTTAGGGTAATTATATTAACACCTGGGCGAGGATGATTCCTGAGGTGATTTGAAATAACTTTTTCCTTAGCGAAAATGCGATCCGCCGCTTCGTTTACGAGTTATTCACGAAAAACCGTGACCAATGAGTGATCGCGCACGGCTGACGCCACGCCCACCGCCGCTGAGTCATACGGCCGGCGCGACCGCCTTCGCTCTCCGATTGGTCCACGTTTTTCCTAAATAACTCGTAAACGAAGCGGCGGATCGCAATTTCGCAAAGGAAAAAGTTGCTCGAAATCGCCTCAGGAATCTTCTCATTGCAGCCGCGTTTCGAAAAGTCGCTTTCGATGATCGCGCGGGAGCGAAACGTTCGCGAACGAGGATACTTAACTGACTAGATTCTCTGAACGTCGCTTAAACTACTATTAGAGAGCTATAGAACCGGGATGCTACTGTCGGAGATTTTTCGTTGCACCGAGAACGTCTCTGCACGTCCCATCTCGGGACAAGTCCCCCTAACGTCCCCCTAAGGACACCGGGGCAGGAGTCCGATTTAACCATCGCGGACCTTGAATCAACGGTGAACGATCTTTAACCAGGATCGTCGTCGCGTTGGCCGTCGATCAGCTCGATCGACGGATGCTATGCGCGTCCTCCTGTCGCGGAACGTCCGGCCTTCGCTTATAATTAGTACAAAAATAATCGGGCGACTCGGCTCGCCCGCCGAGGCCTCGAAGAGATCCCGGAAAAGTCCCCGTTCGTTCTGCTGCTCGAATTTTCGCCTTCGTTCGTCGTTTCATCCACGACGAATATTCGACTTCGGTTTCTTTTTTCTCGAGACGGCGCGATCAGCGTGTCGCTGTCGGCCGATTTCAGGCGAAACCACTGGAATATGCTGGATTCTTGTGCGTGATCGTGATTCTTTCGGAAGAGAATCGTAAACGCGATCGGAGAACCGTCGAAACGACGTCGAATGGTCCAAACCGCGGATCCGCGAGATCCGACGTTCTCTTATTCGGCCTGCTGTTTTTCTCTTTTCTTTTTGCTTTTTTCTTTTCCGGCGCTCTCCTCGGGCCTCTCAAAATATTCAACAATACGTTTTACATATCATATTCCCGTTTTATACATGATTAAATGGGAGCTAACAACGGCATCGCGCCACGGCAACGCAACCGTTCGAACAATTTATACGCTTCTCGATCCGCGTTTCGCCTGCGTTTCGAAACGCGAAGCAATGTCGGTTCGCTGTTTCGCAATGACGGAAATGTATTGTCACATGTATATACGCGGCCGTCTCGAATAGCGTCTATTCGGGAACGCGGTTGCCGGACGATTAGGCCAGATTCCAGGCGGAAGGAGCGGGGTCTTAAAGCGGCTCTTTCGACTCGAAATCCGACTTCGAATCGCTCGGCTGCCACGGTTGTCGCCGTTTTCGATGAACAGCGATCGATCTTTCGTCGCGTTTATTGTTTATGCGGTTTTCTCATCGAAAACGATCGAATGTCGTTCCACAGATCGGTAAACGCTCTCTCTCTCTCTCTCTCTCTCTCTCTCTCTCTCTCTCTCTCTCTCTCTCTCTGCTCGCTGATCTGATCCGCGAGGAACACTGTGACAGTTTTCCTCCGCGACCGTGCCACTTCTTCGAGTGCGCGCCGCACCTTTGATTTGTAAATTAACAAAAAATGTTCTTCGACCACCGGCCGCAAGTTTGATTTGTAAATGAAAAAAAATGTTCTTCGACCACCGGCCGCGAATGTCATAGAGCGTATACCAATGCGATTAGGATGCTGAAGCGATCGTATAAAGAAATTTGGTCTGGATCAACGAAACCAGTTGTGGCCAGCGAGCGTTTTATTAACCTCCGCCCGATGCGGAGAAATTTTCGTCGAATTGCTTTCGAGGGAAAATCTTTTCGTTTTAGAACTTTTAGCTCCTCGCTTTTGTGGTTCGTATAAAATGTCGGCCGAAGTTTCGTTTCGCGACTATAATTTGTAGTGTGCGATCTCGTTCCTGCGTCGATCATTTGCCTTGCGATGAATTAATTGAATGAGTTCGTTTCAAGGATTTCGGTGGAAATTAATTGGAGCATTAACAGTCCTTAATCGCGTCGGAAAAGTCGAAAAAATCGCGTCTTAACAATGTACTCTCGCTGCAATTCTTGCTAAATTGTACCAAAAAAACCTCTCCGCGATATCAGAACTGCATCGAGCCACAGTGCACTAAATAAAATCGTTCCAAAGCCCATTCTTCGTCACAGTGGCGCAGAGATCCTCGAAATTTCCCTCCAACAAACAAAAACAATCGAAGCAACCAAACATTTGAGCAGCGCAGCGATTAGCCCCTTCGCCGAAGAAAGAATTCCCAGCAAGATTATACCGAGCGACCTTGAAACGACCTCGAGATGTTCACCCTCGAGCCACAGTAATCTCTCGAAAAATCGCAAGGCAATTGTTCGGCAGCAGCAACTGAAACGTGGGCCGAATAGATGATCGAACGAAAGAGCCGTTTTTCAACGAAAAGCGTTCTAACGTTTCCCCGGTTCCCTGTTCATTTTGAACCTGGCTCGCCTGTTCCTCTCCGCTTGGGCGGGAAGACTCCTCTTCCTTCAGGCCCGCTGGTTCACGGGGGTGATCGACTGGGGCGGCTGGGCGACCACGTGGCGGTGGTTGATGTGCGCCTTGAGGTTTCTCTCGTACTTGGAGCTGAACGCGCAATGGGGACAGTTGAACGAGGGCGCCTTGCCGCACTCGTATAACAGGTGTCTCTTAAGTATGTAGGCGTTCTTGTAGCTCTTCCCGCAGCGGGAACAATTGTGCCGCCGATCGTGGCCGGACCCTGTGATGCTGCTGATCGGTCGGTTATTATTATTGTTGTTATTGTTGTTGTTGTTGTTGTTGTTGTTGGCGGTGGCGTTGCGAGCGGCGTGCCGGGATGGACAATGGAGCCGGGCGCGGCGTTGCGGCGTCAGAGGCGCCGGCACCTGGCCGGCGGCGGTCGCGGCCGCGCTCGCGTTCGCGGCCGCGGCCGCAGCCGCGCGCGGAACGCGCCGCGTTCCGTCCGAGTTCCAGCCGAGGCTCGCGAAGAAACCTGGAAGCAACCGAAACAGAGGTTTCGACGAGGTCGATTAGTAGCTCCACCAATACTACGCCGGCGCTCTACGCGCGGTTCGCTCGAACTTACACACGAACTGCTCTTTACAACGGCGCGGGCCATGCGATAAAAAAGAAAAAACATTCAAGTTCTCAAGCTTTAGCAACAACGAGCATGTAATCGGGATTTTGGGATCATCAACGGGGCAATGATTTATACGTTCTCAATGGAATGGCCGGTGGCGGGGGTGGAGGGGGGTGGTGGTGGTGCTTGTTATTTTTGCTGAGAGAGAGATTCTACATCGGGACGAAGTTCTCCACGGAACGGCGCTGTCGTTCGGCCGCAGGAGACGGTTCTTGCGGGGATGATTATCTCGCTAATGATTACAGGCGTTGCGACACGCGGATGGATCTTTTCTTTTCTTTTTTTTTTTTTGTTTAGCGGAACCTCGGTGGAATTTCGGTTCTTTATGTTTCGTGGTGTTTGTTGTACCTCCTTCGGTCGCCCGGCGGGGCCTCCATTTTGTTTCGGTTGTCCAAGCGCGCGGACGGCCTCGCGCGGATGCCCGCGACACCTGGAACTCAAGGTGTTCGAAGGGTTAATTCGGAGGATTCGAAACGGTTCGGGTCTTTCCAGCCGGCCGGGAACGCTGTGAACAGTTCTAAGTGCGAATGTGTTAGTTTTTCAGTAACGATGAAAGAAAGATTCGCAGGCGGAAACATACGAATCTCTTGTTCGGGGAGATCCGAGGGAACGAGGTTCTTTTTCCCCGCGAAATTTGTGCTTTCGACTGTGAAACAATCCATACTGAACACTAATTTTTCGATACATTTCCGTTTAATGTTCAACTGTAATTTAATACGTAATTTCCCTTTGTCTTTCACTGCTTTCACTGCTGAGGTATACAGGGTATCTCAAAATTATGGTACTTTGAGGGAACCGATGGGTTCCCGAGATCATTCGAAGCAACTTTTTCCTTTACGAAAATTTTCTCCGCCGCTTCGTTTACGAGTTATTAACGAAAAACGGTTGGCCAACGAGTCGCGAGCGCGGCCAACGCTCCGCCCTAGCGGGCGACGCCGGCGGTTCCGCGGGCAGGGCGTCGGCCGCGCTCACCGCTCATTGGTCACCGTTTTTCGCCGATAACTCGCGAACGGAGCCGCGGATTGCATTTTCGCTGAGGAAAAAGTTGTTTCCAATGAACCGAGGAATCTCCTCGTTCCTATAAAAGTCGCTTTCGTCGATTTCCGTTTCACTGCTTCGACAGGCTGCAAAACGTCGAGTTCATTCGAGGTGCTACGCTCTTCGTGAATATCCTAAACGACACACCGTTCCTTGCGAAGAACTTGCGGTGGATCGAGACAGTTCCCTCTCTTCATTGCTGCGATGAGACACGATCTTCCGGGAACACCTGCGAAAAGAAAACGAAGCTAGTCAGTATACGGAAACGTAGCTTTCTTCTATTCACCGAGTTCGGTTCTCTCTTCCAGCGACGTTTTGCTCTTGATTTCCTCGTTAATTCGCAGGCGGGTTGTTCGTTGGTCCGTTGGTCCCCGCGCCGGGGACCGGGCCTCTCGTGGGAGGGGAACAGGGGAAAAACGCCGAAAAACAAGGGAAACACGGACGCAGTGGAATTTTGCCTTTCTAGACTTTATTTTGCTCTAAATCGAATACAAGGCTCTCTACAAATTGACAAAAAAAAAGGAGGGAAACAAGCATTTTGGAATGTTCGAAAAGTCGAAACGATACGTGTACAAAGAAATGAAAAAAAGGAAGCACAGTGGTAGAAAATAGGAGGCGAACGACCGGCCGGTTCACGGCTGCGCCCGGACGAAATTTCGCGGCTTTCAGAAACGATTGATCGATCGATATATATACATGTACATATACATACATATATACATATATATCGAAAGGCCCCGTCGGCCATAATGCTGGATATGCTCGAGCTCGACGGACCGGCCGGTCGTTCCACAAATAAATTTTCACAAGCAAGCGACATTTTTCTTCGCGCGATACAACGAAGCCAATGAACGGCGACACGTCCGTTTTGTGTTTCATTTTTTTTTACCGCCGTTTCGTTGCCGTCGATGACGGCGCGACTCGACCGTTCTCGCGCCTCCGACGTTGCTCGAATTCTCGACGAATTCGCGGCGACAACGCGGCGCATTTTGGTTGCGTTCTCGGCGCTCTTGTAGATATATTTCGTTTTTACTCGCGTCTCTCTCTCTCTCTCTCACTCTCTCGCTCTCTATTTTTCTTTATCTTTCTCTCTCTCTCTTTCTCGCTCTCATTCTCTCGCTCTCTTTCGCTCGTTTCTCCCTCTCGTGTCACGTGTGTGTATGCGTGTCTTTACATGCGTATGTGTGTGTGTATGTGTTCAGATGTCGATGTGTGTGTGTAAATAAGTGTGCTGCACGCACGCGTATCGGTCGTCGCGATGAGAATAAGAATAAAAAAAAGCGAAAACAAAAATGGATCTAGGAAAGAAATATCGTCGTAGCAGCGTATCATCGTTAATAATTATTGCTCTCTAAAATAATAGTAATATAAAATGGAGAGGAGAAACGGAAGTGTAATTAATTAATTAATTAAATCATCATCATCATCATCATCATCATCAGCATCATCATCAGCTTCATCATCATCATCATCATCATCGTTCGTTGGCAAATACATGGCGACAAAGAAGTGTTTAACGATTACAATGTAATTGTTTCGCGTTTCAGGCGCTCAGCGGAAAGTTGTAGTCTCGCGTTGCTTTTTCTCTGGTTTTTTTCTTTCCATTTTTCTCTCTCTCTCTCAGTTCTTCTCTTCTTTCACGTGCTCTCGGTTCGCTTCCGTTCAATTTAACCACTCTCTCTCTTTCTCTCTCGCACACACACGCTTTCACTCCTCCGCGCAATTCTTCTTTCTCTATGCTCCCCCCACTCTCCCCCTCCTGCGCCCATATGCTCGCGATGTTGTATTAATCAGACGTTCGCACACACGTTATTTTTCACTCGCACTTTTCTCTCTCTCTATCTCTCTCTCTCTGTTTCGCTCGCTCGCTTTTTCGCTCGCATACTTTCGTTCTCTCAATACAGTCGAGTACTGTGCTTGTACTAATCGTAAGAATATCGTACGTTAAAGGCTCTCGACCACGCGATCCTCTGCGAGCGTGCGCGGTGAATTTAGTCGGCGCCGCTAATACTTTTCTCGCTGGCGAACGCGGCACAGCAATGATGGACGTTCGCGCCCCGGATCCGTGGATCGCCGGCTCGCAGAGGGGCTCCCGCGGTCGATCGCCGCTTCTTAACGGCGCGCCGCGAAACGCGTGCGCGGACTGGACCCCCCCCCCCCCCCCCCCCCACTCTCCGGGCGACGCAAGGCCCCGCGCGGTAGAAGAACGGCGGTGCGGCGCGCCGCCGTGATCGGGCCCCGTCACGCCCGCGCGTCTCGCGGCGCCATCTGTGTGTCACGCAGCCTCGCGGCTCGCTAAATTCGCTATTATTTATTACAGATAGTTGTACTGCTTCTATTCGATAAACAAAAAAAAACAAACGAACGAAGGAAATGTTGAGGAACCCGAGTACCGGTGTACTCGTCGTTTTTATTAAAAAAGAAGGGTTTACACGCGTAACGTACGATTATATATATATGGAGAGAGATAATTTATAATGTTATAGTATTGTTGACAATATAATGTAATATATTATATTGGTCTTAATATATATAATATATTAATATATTAATATATTAATAATATTAAAATTAATATTAGCATTATATAATATTAATAATATCAAAGTTAATATTAATATAATATAATATTAATAATTAATCTGATATATTGATATATTAATATATTAACATATTATTAACAATATATATATATGTACAACATATTATATTATCCTCAATACATATATAATAATACATTACGTTTATAAACATGTGTATAATGTTTACATATATTACAATATTACATTGTATAATATATATAAACGTTCTGCATTGTTGAGAAACAAAAATCGGAAGGATGTTACGGAAGGGGGGGGGGAGAAAAAAAAACAAAAAAAAAAGAACAGAAGTGAGACAAAGGAGGAAATGCGTGACGCACGGTGGAATAAATAGAAAAGGAAAAGATTCTCGCGGATAGAAATAAAATAAAATAAAAATAAAAACGCGCTGGGGATCACAATGACGGTGTGGTTCTCTCATCGTCAGGGATCGAGAATTCAAAAAGAAAGGAACAAACGTGTAAATGCTTTATAAACGGATGGTGGTGGTGGTGGTAGTGGTGGTGGTATTGGTGGTGGTGTTTCACTATGTAAATGTATTATAATATGGATCGACACAACGAAGATGAGTACGTCTCTTAGCGGATACAATATTGGCAGTATAAAGGCGAGTGATCGAGATTTAATTCTGCATCGTTCGGCGTAAATAAATAATTTCTAAAAAAATATCACTGGTCTCAAGATGTCCGCCGGGCGCCGGGGAAACATGCCCAGCCTCGCTTCCGGTGAATCTCTGCTCGACCCCTCCGTCTCAATATTAAAATCTCTCTCTCTCTCTCTCTCTCTCTCTCTCTCTCTCTCTCTTCGTAGGATTCTCAACGCGTCGAATTCCAGCTTTTCTTTCTCTTTTTTCCGGCGAGTTTGAACGGCGAGTCTCGTTCGATACGCGCGCGCGCGCGCGGAAACGATTGCTATGCGCCGGAAATGATGCGAAGGGGTAGCAGCATGATCCATCGGAGATCGCCGGAGCATTTTTGTTTCTTCGATCCGCGGGCGCCCGGCTTTATAATACCGTAAAAATTCGTTCACAGCTGGACGCGCCCAGCGCCTCTTGTTTCCTCATTATTTTTCTTCTTCTTCTTCTTCATCATCTTCATCTTCTTCTTCTTCTTTTCGTTTCGTCTATCCTAAATTCTAAGTCGTACTTTGAAGGCACTTAACACAAGGCTCTCTCGGTTCAAAAAGCTACTTCCCCCCTCCCCCTCGTATCGGTTGTAATCATCAGCCCCTCCCGATCGTTCTCTCCCTCTCTCTCTCTCTCTTTTCCTTTTCTTTTTTTCATCTCGAAAATATCTGCCCGGTATGCTCGCTCGCGGACGCTCGCCGCGCGAGAAAAGCCGCGATAAAAAAGAGAACCGGCCCGAAAACTCGGCCCCGTTGTCAAATCGTCCGTCATCATCGTTCGCAACTAATCCCCCACGCCGTTCCCGTTTACCCTTTACACCCCCTCCGTGTCGATGAATCGCTCGATCCTCGAAACTCGTTCTCGCTCGATGGTTTTTCTCGCTCTTTTGTTTTTTTTTCTTTTTCTTTTTTTCTCTCCTTTTCGTTGTCGTTCTTCTATTCGTCGATCGATGGTCGCGGAGACCGTGGTCCAAGAAAAGCCAATCGCGTCGAACACCGCGTCATCAACGATTTCGCGAGTTCGCGAACGTCCGTCGACGAATATCGGCGCCGACGGTAATTTCGCGCGATAAAAAAACAAACAAAAAAATAAACACGCTCAGCGCAGTGCCTGACTGCGCGTGCGATCTTGCTCTCTCTCTCTAAAAAAAAAAATGTCACAGTACGATTTACAGTACGATACGATTCCGCGGGGGCGGTGCGACGAGGTTCTCCGTCCGAATTCCCGAATGTCTCCGACATGTTCGCGGACGATCCGGTTACAAAAATTTCGAATACCGCTTTTCTGGAAGAAACTTTCTGAGACGGTAAAAAATCGTGCGCGTGATTTTTTGGGTACTTTCGCGTCGCCTTCGACGCCAACGATCGTTCGTTCAGGTAAGACAGTTTCACCTGGAACGATTGTTGATAACATATTTATATATAGACATATATATATATAATTATTTCGGACGAGTCCGAAACGATTTGTCACATTTTTTTTCTTTTTTTGCGAACCGCGGAGACATGCGAGATCGCTGGACCTGATTACTCGAGCACCCCCCGCGATATAATATATATTTATTTATTTATTTATTTATTAATTTATTCGTTCATTTATTTATTCGTTTATTTATTTATTCATTTATTTATTTATATTTATATTTATATATATGTATATATATATATGTGTGTATATATATATAGTACGTTTTATTTTCCGACGAGCGAAAAGGAAATGTCGCATTCCTTCGACGGTATTTTCAATAACAATTTTCAACGCCCTTGTGCGTTCGGGCTGCATCATCGCTCATTTTTCTTTTTTTGCATAAATTCCCTCTCAATATTATTATATCGAAATATCGAAATATATATATTTTGAAATATAATTATATCATCTTCCGCGTTAAGTTAGACTCAGAGTAAACACCGGGGCGGTTTCTCGACGATCGAAGTTTACGATCGTCGTTGCAACGCGATCAAAAAATGTCTCCCTAACTGACGCTCGGATTGTCCGCTAAATTTGACGGCTAGATTGCGCAGAAAAATGGACAATTTGGGAAGACGAGATACGGTTATTCGACTCCTCGAAGCTCGTTTTCACAGTTGTCGACAATTCGTAGCTACAAAAATCCCGAATCCCGAGGCTCGAACGATCCTTCGCTCCCTTAAATTGTCCATTTTCGTGGACAATCTCGGCGTCGATTGGGGAGACATTACCGTAGTAGAGACATTTCCGTAGGATAATTATAATTGGTTCGCGTTGGCGGCTCGCAACGCGATCGATCGATCAACGACGCGATGAGAAGAAAGTATATAGTTCCGAAGTTTATTTTAATTATTAATTCGTTCGGGTTCGCGTTGCCGGCTGGCAACGCGATCATCGATCAACGACGCGCGATCTTCTGTTACACAGAACAATCACCCCGACGACAGTGATTTTTCAACCCCAAAGACCGGGGGGCTGTGGTGCAAGTTTTCGACGTTGCCTGTCCACGTATACGCTATCATTCGCATCAATTTCTTATCTCTTTTCTTCCTTTTTTTTTTTAATTATTGTTTCTCGGTTCGATCCCCTTACGAGCTAAGCATCCGCCGTGTTCTCTGACGCGATTATTCGTCGAACAACTCTCGTTTCTTTTCTCTTTTTCGTTGGACCACGATCTTCCCCCTCGCGTTCTTTCCCCAATTAGTTCGTTCTGCTTTGTGTCCTTCTTTCTACTCGGGTAATCGAGGATATCGATTATCCGAATCGATTCTCTCTCGAATCCGTCTCTCGGCGGTGTTTCAACGTTTTATCCGAGGACGTTCCGGCGTTTCGTTGCTCCGTCGCTTTGGGCACGAGACTCGTCGCGCAATTTTTATTAATTCACGAACAACCAGGCGGATTCGTCGTTCAAATTTTTAGTTACTGTGCACATCGTGTCGCGCTGGAATGAATGAATTCTCGCGGAAAATCCGCGCCCAAGCGGTCCAAAAAACGACGTACTACTTTCGTGACATCCCCTCCGTTCTCCTTTACCCTCCGCGCACCCTGCGGCTGCGTTTATCGGACAATTTCGCGCGAGTTTTCGAGGAGACTCGAATCGTTTCCTCGATTTTTCGCGACACGCGCCGCGACGATCGCGGAATCCTCGGCCTTCCTTTCCGTCAAACTTTCTAAAATTTATATTTTTACAAAATACGTTGTTAATCGCGTCGGAATTGACGCGATAATATGGAAACAATTAGTCGCAGCGGAAACGCGGCGATCTCGAAGACACGGCCGCGTCGAAGTCGACGCGGAGGATCGATCGTCCCCGGATAAAACATTGATAATCCCGTGTCAAAGGTTACCTCCCCGTATTCCCCAGCACTCTGATCCTCTCCTCCTGTTCGTTCTCGTTCGTTCAGGCACGCACACGTTCCCTTTTTCCGCACACGATTCGCACAAAAGCGACAGACTCGCGCCGAAAGCTCGACGCCCCGATAGAATCGGTTCCGCGAATTTCCGCGGAAAAGTTCGGGGATTTGGAATATTCGGAACCGAACTGCGTCGATGCGATCGATAAGGCAAACTCTTCTTTTTTTATACTCGTTATAAGGTCCTTTGAATTCGCGAGATTCTTCTGTTCGCGGTGGAACGACGAAGAAGCGCGTCGTACAAAAGATAAAGCGCTGTACAGTAATGTCTCCCTTACTGACGCTCAGATTGTCCACGAAAATGGACAATTTGGGAAGAGGAGATACGATTGTTCGAGCCTTGCGATTTATTTTTATAGTTATAAATTGTCCACAATTATGAAAACGTGCCGCAAGCCGTGTCTCCTCTTCCCAAATTGCCCATTTCGGGGGACAATCGGAGCGTCAGTAAGGGAGACATTACTGTTCTCAATTAGAGAGACAGTACTTTTCATAGTCTCGGATGGCGCGTCTGTCACCCCCCCCCTCTCTCTCTCTCTTTTCACTCATACACACTCGCATACGTACATTATATTTCTCTCTCTCTCTCTCTCTCTCTCTCTCTTTTTCTTTCGTTTTTTTCTGCGATCCAATCGCCTCGAAAAACAAACCTCTCGTCGAGCAGGTGCCACGAAACAAAGAATAAATCGGCCATCGGAGAAACCACGCGAATTAATATAATAATAATAATAGTCCTAAAAACACCCCTAACGAATAATATATGTATATATATAATATATATATATATAAAAAAGGAACGATCAATCGTCCCGTATAATAAATTTCGAATTTCTAAACTGCAAAGCAACGTAATAGATATGTTTTTCTCTTCTTTTTTTTTTGTTCACTTTCCCGCACCTTTTTCCAAATGTTTCTTCTTTAATAGCATAAATTTCGAGTAGCTCTCTCTCTCTCTCTCTCTCTCTCTCATTTTTTTCTCCCTTTAATAATGTAGATACGCGATTGTAAATTAGTTTCCCTTCGAAGACTCGTTTCATGGTTAAAGAAGAATGATCGATACGCATAAACCCGCCTAATAAATATAAATTTATATATCCTCGACGAACGGAAATTTGTAAAAAGTTCTTCGCGAGACCGTAAAATTGTTCGTTTTGATTTAAAAAAGAAAAATAGAAATAGAAAAGAAAAGTAAAGTAAAGGAAAACGAACGCGTTGCACACACTTGATTCGAAAGAAACGATATATCGACGCGAGCGCACCGCGGACAGTTTCTCTGTGGCGGACCGCCTTTTTTTTCATTACACAATTTAAAATATAAATTTAGCGTCTAAATATCACACTATAGTACGCGCGTTCCTCTATGCTAATCGCAAGCAGCGAAAATTTACGATCGACGTTAAAATTACGATCGAGGCTCCCTGCGCGCGGGAGGGGGGGGGGGATTTATTCGAGCCGATTTCTTCGGTGCCAGATTGTATACATACATGGAAACGCCGTAATATCGATTGCTCGTCTCACCGGATGAAAAATTGCGAACGGAAATATAAATGATAATTAAAAAAAAAGAAAAAAGGAAAATAAAACAATCGGGGACGGCGATCGATGCGCGCCGCGCGATGCACCCCGTCCCCGGTATAAAACACGCCGATTCCACCGACCATCCTGCGTAAAAAACGGACACACGATTTTCTGTGTACACGACGGATTCGATTGCTAGCCTTGAAAAACGTCAACGGGCGTTTATAGTCTGTTAGGCGATCGTTGAACGAATAATCGCCGCGAGATTATTTTATGAAATTCTCGATAATCGACGCTATTTCTCCCTAATTCGCGCTTAGATCGCGCCCAAAAGTGGACAATTTGAGAAACGGAGATGCGTTTATTTTTATCTTATTTATTTTGTAATTTTTCATTGTTGCTTTCAACTTCATTTTAATTATTTATTAGAATTTTTGTTATTAGGTAGAATCCATTGTCGTTCGTAATTCAGATCTTCTGTTCTATTAAATTCCGGTGTAACTCGCAATTGTAATTGGAGCACAATAAGAATTTAATAAAAATGTAACAAATTGCGGCTCGATTTTAGCTACTTATTATAATTTTAATTATTAATTAGAATCCAATCGCATTATCATCCCTAATTCAGATTTCCCTTCTATTAAATTCCAGCGTAACTCGCAATTGCAACAATTATAATTGAATTAAAATTACGAATAAAAATATAACAAATCGCCGCTCAATTTCAGTTAATTATTATCATTTTAATTATTAATTAGAACCCAATCGCATTGTCATCCCTAATTCAGATTTCCATTCTATTAAATTCCAGCATAACTGGCAATTGCAACAATTATAATTGAATTAAAATTACGAATTAAAACGTACCAAATCGCGGCTCAATTCTCATAGTTGCCGATTGTCAGCGATTAAAAAAAAAAAACGAGGAAGGAAAAACGGAAGGCATAATCGAGTCTCCTCTTCCCAAATTATCCAATTTCGTTTCTATAGCTGAGCGTCAATTAACGGAAATTAAATTCAGGATGGAGATTAGCATCGAATTAATCGCGCGGCAAAATAATCTCACCGGAGACACAGGTTCTAAGTAATTAATCGAGAAACAATTTCCGTCACGGAGCGTTCATTTTCTCGTCGCGAATCGCGACGTCGGTCGCGCGCTAATCATCACCGACGCGCGCTAATCATTTCATTTAATTACGGTCGACGCGCGAATCATTTCATTTAATTACACGACGAACCGGCCGCTGAGTATAAAAATATGTTCCAATTGCAACGACCGTGACAAATCGATCCTATTGAACGATCATCTCTCAATTTGTTTAATCATCGACGCGAAACTATGAAATAAAAAAATAGAAAATATGAAAATACGCGAATGCTTAATTTGGTCGCGCGTCACAGACGTTGCGAAAATCGTAGTCGAAGATCGAATGAAATTATCATTAATTAATTAATAATAAAATACGGACATTTTTTTTATTTTATTTATTATATTAATAATATTCCCGTTGTTCCGTTCTCCGCGAATCGTCGCGCTCGCGATTTCGTTTTCTCATTTTCCCGAACGCGTGCGTCTCCCGCCGCTCGCGAAAGTTTTATCATCCCGATCATGTCGTTCTCCCGGCCTAATTAAGGCGGCCGCATTGTTTTCGCCATTATTTGTAATTTCGGTTAGAGTGTTCCCAATCCCCGGCACCGGCACCCAAAAAAAGATATAAAGCAAATTCAAGGAATTCCATTCGGCCGAGCGGCGTCCGCGGATCCACCGCGTGCCGCCAATTAATTGACACGTCCCCTGCCTTAATTGACACGTGTAAAAAGCCGCGATCTCGCGCCGAAACTCATTTGCGAAACCGATGATGTATTTTTAACACATCGGCGATCATGTATTTCAAACCGAACGATGCATTTTTATTATATTTCTTTCTCTCGGACGGTTCTTGGCGTCGCCGAATTTCTTCGCGTCTCTCTCTCTCTCTCTCTCTCTCTCTCTCTCTCTGGAAAACTTTAGATCGCGCAACCGGTTCCCGTTGCAAAAAATGGCTTCGTAAAAAGGCCGGCTCGGCAGGGAACGTGACGAATAGTAAACGCAATAAAAACCTAATTAGAAAAACAAAAAAAGAAGGAAAAAGAAAACAATTATAATAAAAGAATAATTAATAAGCCCAATTAATAATGCGCAAGACTCGAGTTAGACCTGATTTAATAAAAAAAAAAAAAGAAAAAAGCCGTAATAATTATATACGAAGACGAACCCGTAACACAGAGCACTCTCTCTCTCTCTCTCTCTCTCTCTCTCTCTCTCGTACTCCTAATGTGTGTATATATAATATATATCTCTATATGTATATATATACGTGTATACATATATAATATATTCGCTTACTTATATATCCTCGAAAAAAAGAAAGATTCTATAACTTTTTCTAATTCTTTTTCTATTCAACTTCCCACCGGCCGCGATTTTATATTTATTTATAACTTCGATCCTTTTTGTACGTATATGTATATGTATATATATGTATATATTTATATATATGTACGTTTTTTTTTGTTTCTTTTTTTGTTAGAAAAAAAGGATTTTGAAACTGACGGCGAGCACGAATTTCGCACGAATTATTTCACCGACGCGACACATTCCTCGTGTCTCTGCGCGTTCCTTTTTCTGCAGTTTCTTCTTTTCGTTTTTTTGTTCTTTTTATTCACTTTTTCTTCCCCCTCGTTTCGTTTTTAATATCCTTTTTACTTCGTTGCTTTTTTACTTTCACATCGTTCTCGCGCGCTCGTTAGCGTTCGTTCGGACCAGTTCGCGGTTTTTTCCCGCGAATACAATTTCAAGGTTTTATCACATCGTCCGACGATTTGTTTGTTTAAATTCTTTACTCACGTACGTTCCGAAGGCACATTTGTTTCTAGAAAGCAATTTACGCGGGCGTTCGCTTGTTCGTCGCCGCGCCGGTCCTCCGCCACGTGGCTCCCGAATGCGTGGATTCTTCGTCTCCGGGCTCGTCTTTTCATTCTTTCGACTTTTCGCTCTTTTCGTCTTTTCGTTCTTTCGTTTTATCGTTCTTTCGTTTCTTTGTCTTTTCGTTCTTTCGTTTTTCGTCTCTTTTCGTCCTTTCGTTTTTTCATCTTTTTGTCTTCCAGTCTTCTAGTCTTCTAATCTTTTCGCCTCTTTGTTTTCCCGCTTTTTCGTCTCTTTGTTTTCCCACTTTTTCGTCTCTTCGTCTTTGCACTTTTTCGTCTTTTCGACTTCTCTCGTCTTCTCGTTCTTTCTCGCCCTTTTTGTCTTTGCGCTTTTTCCTCTTTTTGTCTTTATATCTTTGTCTCTCTGTCTCCTTGTGTCTTTGTCTCTTTGTCTCTCTGTCTCTTTGCCACTCTGTCTCTCTGTCTCTTTGCCACTCTGTCTCTCTGCCTCTTTGTCTCTCTGTCCCTCTGTCTTTTTGTATCTTCTTCTCTCTGTCTCTCTGTCTGTTATCTCCCTGTATCTTTGTCTTTTTGTTTCCTTGTCTCTTTGTCTATTTATCTATTTGTCTCTTTGTCTCTTTGTCTATTTGTCTATTTGTCTATTTATCTATTTGTCTCTTTGTCTCTTTGTATCTTTGTCTTTTTGTATCTTTATATCTTTGTCTATTTGTCTCTTTGTCTCTTAATCCTTTCGTCCTTTCGTCTCCCTATATTTCCGTCTTTTCGTCTCTCTGTCTCTCTGTCTTTCCATCTCCACACCTCTCCATCTCTCCGTTCCTTCATCCCCATCGCTAATCGAACGATCATCATCCCCGGAGAAAGAAGAAGAGCCAATCGAGAGCACGCGAGCGGACAACACGTGCGCGAAACCCTCGAACCGAAGAGAAACGAGTCGGCCCTTCGAGCGAAGAACAGCGATAAAAACCGCTGGCAAAGAGCAACAACGCGTCACATACACATCTCAAGAAGGTACTAAAAGAAAAAATATCCCCAGCGATCCTACCACTCCCTCGGATACCATCCCTTCCGCCATTTCTTCCTCGGATTCGACGAACGTCGCGCTGCCCGGATGTATCGAAAAATAATTTTCGAGCCTTTCAAGCGAAAATATTGCTCGCTATATGTTAAGGACACTGTGCACCATTCCTCCGCTAGAAAATATAGTTCTCGCTATAGTACCTAGCAAACGTTTAGCCTCCCTTCCCTTCGGTTTCTCCATTGAGCAGTCCTCTCGTCGTTCGCGCGCCGCCTGACGCGCGCGCGTTTACGCTGAATCGTCCCCTTGCCTCGCGATCGGACCGCGGTTTTCGTGCAATTTACGATTAAAAATAAGAATAATGAAGTCAGCCGATCGCTTTCGAGACGATAAAAACCTGCGGGAAAATTTAAAAGCGCCGACGATTCGTCAAAATTCAGCGAGATACGAAGCCAACGCGTCCGCCGGACGATCTCGGTGGCGCATAAAAATCGGCATTAATTACGATTTACATCACAGCTGCATCGCTAGAGCTACGTTTTCACAATCCATTCTCGACCATGGCTCCCTAGGGGACAAGAAAATCTGTCTATATTCGTCCGAAAAGTGAAATTATTGGCAACGGTTCCACCGTTAGAAATCTGGCTGCCAGGCAAGAGGCTGCTAATCCGTGCTCGAACTTGACATACCGTTGGAAAAAACGTGGCGAATCGTTTAAAAACGTTGTACTCTGTCTCTTTACATATTTTTACATATAGTTTTCGTAGTCGAGTATTCGGCGTGCGCGTTTTTCGGCGGTTCGACCGTTCGGTTTCGGAGGAACGCGGCTTCGATTCAACGCAGTTCACCGCGGACTTTCGACGATAGCGCGTGTAAAAATAGGGAAAAAAGGAAGCGAGTGTCCAGCACGAGGCACCTAAAGCTTTGCTCTGGCGAAGGAAATTTTTGGAGATCGTCGCACGCGGGCCCGGATCGGCGAGAAATGAAAAGCCGCGCGCGGCGAGCGTCGGAGCTCGCGAGAAAGAAAGCCGCCGAAGAACTTGGCGCAGCGATGCGAGCAACGCGGCCGATGGTGCGCCAAACGAATAAAATTGAAGAAAGAAGCGCGAGAAACAGAGATCCGAACGAATCAGACGAATCGGGTTCGTCGGAATCCGATTTAACGAGCGTTCGTTTGGGAAACGCGGCGACGATCGCTTTCGCCGAAAGAAGCTTGAAAATCCTGGGAAATAGAAACGTCACGCGTTCGCCGAACCAGCGAATAATGTTCCTGCGATCTGATTTTCCGATATTTTCCATTTTCCGATCGATATCCGCCGGGCAAATGAATTCGCCGAGCAAATTAATCCGCGGTCTCGCGCGAAACGCGTCGTCGCGCCGGCCAGCGCCTCGACGATTACGTTAATAATTCGTTAATAAGAAAGACGCGAGCTTACGAGGGCTGCTTAAACGATACTAAACGCTACATAGTACGTGCCTAAACGTTGTTCCGGATTAAAAAAAAAAAAAAACAAATCATATCTGAGTATTGAAGGCGCGTCGAAACATGTTCAAAGCGATCCACACGCGTGCCATCGAAAGATGTTCGCCGTCGCGTCGAGATTTAACTGCTGCGAGATCGTCCGATCTCATCCCCCCCTCCCTCACAATTATCGCTTTTTTGTTTCGTGCCGAACGTTTTCTTTTTTTTATCACGATTGTTATTATCACTGTCCTCCTGGATGGCGGTCCATCGAAACATTTCGAAATTCGGTCCCGGAATCGCCGCTTCCGCGCGCTCTGTTCTTTCGTTGGAAAGTTTACCCTCTCTCTCTCTCCCTCTCCCTTTCTCTCTCTCTCTCGTTCGTTCATTTGTTTGTTCGCTCGTTTATTCGCTCACTCACTTTATTCATTCGCTCATTTATTCATTTATTCATTTTCTCGCAAGCAAAAATATACGCTCACTCTTTTTCTCTTTCTTTCTTTCTCTCTCTCTTTTCTCTCTCTCTCTCTCTCTCTCTCTCTCTCTCTCTCTCGCTTTTTCACTCGCTCCGCGTATCATTCGTTCTTTCCACGCCTGTTTCAAAAATTCCCGTTTATAGACAGCTCCCCGAAAATCCCTCCAATTGTCTGTTTAATATAAATCCGTCCGGCTCGGCCGACCACAGATTTCTCGTACGGGGAAACGCCACCGCGTCCCGTTCACGTTTATCGTGTGTGTGTGTTATTATCATTCTCTCATCTTCTTGTTTTTTTACTTACATACAAAAAAAAAATAGAAGGAGTCATTAAAACCTACGATCTATCCTAATAGTACTTCCTTACATACCTAATAATCTAATAATCTCCGTCAATGGCGGCGGTCGGTTGGCTCGTCGGCATCGAAATCACCCGTGTCGCCCTCTCTTCGATCCTCCACCCCCTCCCTCCGCCCTCCCGTTCAGCTCGATTCGTCCGATCAATTTTTTCTTTCTTTTTTGATTCTTTCGATACTTTCGATTTTATCGTTCCATCGTCCCCGTTCCCCTCGTCTCCCAACCCCGCGCCCTCTTTCAGTTTCAAGTCTAGCTCTGACCGTTCCCGTTTTGTCGCAACCGCCGCCACGCATCAAGGCCTCGTGAGGCAGTATTATTATCAATTAACGTTATTCAGTAACTATGTGTATCAAGTCGATCCATAAACGTATCTTTATCGTAAACGCTATACTCGTCTACCGTCCTCTCCCTCTCTCCCTCTCTATCTTTCTTTCTGTACCCCTTTCTGTCGACGTCGCGCTCTCTCCCTCTCTCTCTCTCTCTCTCTCTCTCTCTCTCTCTGCAATTCTCCCCCTGCAATCGTCTTATTCCGAAAAAGCCGAATACAATAATCGTTTGGTCGTGCGGCGGCGTTGCCGCGCGCTCGCACTCCGCAAACCCGCGTCGCTGTGTCCCGCCGTTTCATTCGTTAATTGTCTCGTAATGTCCGAAAACTACGAATTATATTGCGCGTAATCTATATCATTTAAAAAACAAACAAATATAGAAGACACCATCGATCGCCGTACTCTCTCTCTCTCCTCCCTCCCTCGCTCTGTCCCCCTCTCGCCGTTCCTTACTCGCTCTCTTTCCCTTTCCTTCTCTCTGTTTCTGGCGTACTTCTACACTTGCTCTTTGCCCCTCTTGCTCTTCCCCCCTCTCTCTTTCCCACTCTTTTTCTCTCTCTAGATATCCCTTTCTCCTCGCGCTCTCTGTATCTCCCTCTCACCCCTCCCCACTCGTTCTCACCTCTTCGTTTTCTCTGTCTCCCTCGCCATTTTTCGCTTGCTCTTCCCCCCCTCTCTCTTCTCCCTCTCGCTCTTTCCCCTTCTCTCTTTTTCTCTCTTTTTCTCGCTCTATTTCTCGCCCCCCTCGCTCTCTGTATCTCCCACTCACCCTTCCCTGCTCGCTCCCTCCCCCTCGCCCTCTTTAGCTCCCTCTCAGCCTACCCGACTCGCTCTTTTCCCCTCTCGCTTTCCCCCCTCTGTATCTATCACCCTCTCACCCTCCCCGCTTGCTCTCCCACCCCACTCACTCTCTTTCTCTCAATTCCCCTCTCACCCCTCTCTCTTCCCCTCTCTTTCTCTCTCTACATATATCTCTCTCCCCCCTCTCTCTATTTGCCTCCCTCTCACCCTTCCCAGGCATCGGCCAATTTCGCTCCCCCATTGCCCCTCTTCCCCCCGCATCTCCCCCGCTCCGAACAGTAGCCATTTTGTTCCCTTACGATACGATAATAATTAAATCGTCGGCGAACGAATTCTCGATCGAGGACACACCCTCTGAAACAATCAATCAAACGTGAAGCGACGACACGTTCCCGTGTCGCGGGGGTCGAACAGATCGAAAAAAGAAAAAAGGAAGGGACGCGCGCGCGCTCGATGTCCAGAGGCGGAGGTTTTATTACACGTTTATTGCACTCGTACGGAGAGACGAGTCGATCCTGGCCCGCCTATCGATGATCGCCTGCGTCGAATCGTAATACTTTGTACGGAACGGCGATCCGAATCTCGCCGTTCTCATTTTTCTCCCTTTTCCACCCTCTCCCTTCGAAACCAGCTCTCTTGCGAGCCATAATATCGACCCAACCTCTCCGCTTGAAGCGCGGTTTGTCGCCGCGTTTATTCGAGGAGAGAGAGACAGAGAGAGAGTTTCATCACCCTCTCTCTCTCTTTCTCTCTCTCTCTCTCTCTCTAATTTCCGTTTCTCGTTTTGTTCTTTGTTTCGTATTTTCTTTTTGTCTTTTTCTCGGTTTTTTTCTTTTTTAACGAAAAACTCGCGCGATCCCTTTCCTCGGCGATCCACGGAGGAGATCTCCTTCGAACGGGGTGAAACTCGATGGGTGAAATTTTTACGTTCGGATGGATACGTTCGAGGGACCGTCGATCGAGAACTCGGCCGCGCGGACGCGCGCGTGTGCAAGCGCGAGCGCTGGCACGCTCCTATTACGAGAAAGAAAGAAATTATAATCTAACCGCTTCGTTTTGCGTCAGACGTTGCGCATACTTACAAACTGTATATAATATGAGTTACGAGTAGTTTAGTTTAGTTTAGTTTAGTTTAGCTTGTCTCATAAATATTGTCTACAGTATGGAAAGTCGGGCGGCCGTGGCGCGCGTATTTGGCGTAGGAATACGGGACCTGGTGCCAGGTACTCGCCGAACACGGGCGCGGGTTTCCCATCGGGTCGATCGATTAATCGCGAGCAATCGCGATTCCTCGATCCCCGCGGGGCGTTCTTCTTCTTCGTCTTCTTCGTCTACATCTATCCGAGAGTCGCGATTTATTTCTAGGAAATGCACGCTACGCGGCGCGCGCTCTCCGCGATCGCGCAGCGAGACCGAGAATCGCTGGATTTTTTTTATTTATTTATTTTCGTTCGATGACGTCTATACTTTCGATCGAAGCTGTCGATTCTCTCGACAGTCTCGATTCTATCGAGTTAGTCGATGTATATATTAGTACTTCATTCGTAGCAGAGCTCTGCGTTCGAATCGTTTCGAATTAATTTTTGTTTTTGAGATTATTCGAACGAATTTCTTCGAAGTTGTGGAAATATGTTAATTGTAATAATTAACGTGGAATAGATTGATTAATTATCTGTGGAGGAATAGTATATTCTATGATTTTTCGATTACTTAATCGATTGTTCTTTGAATTCGAGTGATTTATGTTCGAATTGTTGTTCGAACGAATTTGTATACGAATGAATTTTTATGAAAATATATTTTGATTCGAGAATGAATTTTTACTCGAATCTCCAAGACTACTCTAACGAATTTTTATTCGAATAAATTTTGATTCGAGGATTAATTTTTATTCGAATCTCCAAGACTATTCGAACGAATTTTTATTCAAATAAATTTTGATTCGAGAATGAATTCTAATTGGAGAATGAATTTTTATTCGAATCTCCAAGATTATTCGAGCGAATTCCTTTTATTCGACCGTCTTCTTTTTTCGACGTAATTTTTTCACACTAGAGCCACTGAATCCTAAATCTATATTGTTTCATAACAATAATAAGATTAAGTTTATTTAAACTTCCTATAATTTTTATATTGCAACATACGCTTGAACAAAGAAATTCGTGTAAAGATTTCTCATACAAATATTTTTTTTACATTATCAATGCTTGTGAAAGAAAAAAAATCAGAAACCAGTTTGACTAGTTTGCTGTTTCTAGTTTTTTTTTTAAGAATATTAATTAATTATTAATTAAAATGAGAACAATGCAAATTAATCTATCCGAAAGTAAACAATTTTCGGATGCAGCAATTTAAGAAGAATGTTAATTGTATAAATTAACATAGAATAGATCGATTAATAAACTATGGAGGAACACTATATTCTGTGATTTTAATTCGAATCGATTGTTCTTCGAATTAATTCCTGTACAAATAAATGCTTGTTCGAGCAACAAGAATAACTTTCTATTCGAATGAATTTTTATTCGAACGGATTTCCATTCGAATGTATTTTTATTCGAATAATGTTATTCGTTTAAATTGTCATCTCCAGATAAATCCTTACTCTTTAAATTCTTTAAACCCCTTACTCGATAACGTCGAAGACAATGTTGTTCCTTCGAATAATATTTCACCGAACTCTGATTTGTGGACATTTCGATCGAGAATTTGTTAATACTAATCCTTCTTTAGTAAAACAGCGTCCAAAGTAATTGGAAAATTTTTGAAACTAGTAAATTTCAATACACGAGACTGGCTTGCTCGAGAGATTATTTAACCCTAAAAATGCCAGGCTCTGAACGCGACTAATTTATGCAATTTTATAACAATGATAAATCGCACTTCGTGCAATTTCCATTGCAACATATGTTCGAATAAAGAAGACTTTTATAATTCCAATAATCTTGAAATCTCAGAATCTCATGCCTCGAATCGTAAATTACCGATGAAGTACTAAAAATCGCTAAAAAAAAACTTGAGCAACTAGCTCGTACAACCTCGCGATTCGGTAATCTCGGGTTCGGCTGCACAATTATCTTCGTTACGGTTCCTTCTGTTTCTCTCAATCCGTCTACACGGCGGGCCGACGCCGGACAAAGTCGGGCACGGCACAGTCGATAGACAAAGCGAGAGAAACATGGCCCAAAAGAATCGCAACGAAGTCGCGTTCGACAGAGAATAGCGTAGCGTAGCGACGATAGCACGGTGCGGTTACCTAAACTGGAAGAACTTCGTGTAGAAGACGTTTCCACACGCTGTCCGAAAAACGTCTCGCAATCCGGAAATCCGGGTTCCCGAGATCATTTGCAGCAACTTTTTCCTTTACAGAAATTCTCTGCGCGGCTTCGTTCACGAGTTATCAACGAGTAAACGTGGACCAATCGAGGCGCGAGCGCGGTCGGCGCTCCGCCCTCCCGCGTCGCGCCGGCCGTCCGGCGCAGCGACGGTGGTCGCGGGGGCGTGGCACAAGCCGCGCGCGACGTCTAATTGACCAGCATTTTTCGTCGATAACTCGTAAACGAAGCCTCGGATCGCAATTTCGCAAAGGAAAAAGTTGCTCGAAATCACCCGAGGAATCTTCCGCGACCGATACAAATTCCGGACAGCCTGTACAATAAAGGAACCGGCCGGGTCGGCGTGCTCTATTGATCGTTCCTCGATGCATCGACCTAAATACCACTGTAAACCGTTCGAAAATAATGCAACACCAACATCAATGCTGGTTCGCGACTAGGAGGCACAACGTTGACAAAGTCCGTGTACAAGTTTCGCAAAGTTTAACGCAAGCTCTGATAATTTCCTTCGTCCCAAAAGCTTCGCCAGTCCGAATGCTTGAAAATTCGAACACGCGTCGCCGGGATTCTTCGATCGAAACGACCCGGTAGAGCACGCGACACGTCGGTCCCGTTCGTCGCGTCGGAAACGCTCCGACGGCGGATTTATCTCGTCGGTGGAAATAAGTGTGCGTAAAAGAGAGTGTGTATGTGTGTGTCTGTGATTAGCGCCCGTGTTCGGCACACAAATATACATACATAAATATATATATATATATAAATCGCTGTGAACGTTCCATCGATCGGATCTGTGTGCGTGTTTTTCTAGGATAAAAATATCGGCAGTGAAAAATTGGGTCCGGTGGCATGAGATGGGTAGCGGAGTGAGGGGCAGGAGGGAGTGAGGGGGGGGGGTGAAGAGAATATTCATCGTTATGAAGAGAAACGCGATGTGGGGTCTTAACTCGAGGACGCTTAATTAGAAAGCATTAATTATACGTATTATATAATATAAATATATATACTTAAATGCATCGATATAGGAATCTACTAGGTTCGTGTATCTGGCAGTCTGACGATCACAATGCTATAGGAAATACCCCGCGGTATTTAAAAATAGTGTGTGTAGCCGCGTACGCGCGTACACGTATTGTTATGTATTTTCTGTATACATGTAACGTATATCTTTCTCTCTCTCTCTCTCTCTATTTCTTTCTCTTTCTCTATCTCTCTCTCTCTCTTTCTTTCTCTGACTCTGTGACGCGCTTACATAGTGTTAGTCCCTTAGTGGTTCTGCGGAAATGGAAGGAAGCATTTGTAGCGAGAAGCAAAGGCGCGGGGCTCGTGCGAGCCCGGTGCTTTAATACTGTACCGTCTCTCTGGTTCGCCGCGCGAAGTCAGCGACAAGGAATATAATAAAATGGCTGCCTTTTACGAAAAAGGCCCGGAAAAACAAAATGGGACAGGTGGAAAATATATGTCATCGGAGGGAGAAACTATTGAACCAGCGTCCATTGAAATTTTGTCGTCGAGCGAGACATTGGAACGAACTGTTTCTCGGTCGGGTTTGCTGGTCTCTGTGTGTGTGTATCTCTCTCTCTCTCTGTGTGTGTGCCTATGTGTCTCTATATGTGTGTCTATGTGAACGTACGTACATTCATACGTATCGATTGTAGACGCGCGCGCGCGCTCGCGTGAGTTCGTGTGTGCTTCGGCGCGCGCGCACGCTCGTGTGTGTGTCTTAGGCGCGCGTGTGTGAGTTCGTGTGTGTGACTTAGGCGCGCTCGCGCTCGAGAGTGTAGCTTCGACGCGCGCGCGTGAATTCATGTGTGTGTGTGTGTGTGTGTGCGTGTGTATGTGTGTGTGTCTTAGGCAACAGGAAGCACGTGTACCGGTATCGAGGAACGTTCCAGCCCTATGGATATATAGAACAGTGGTTCTCAGTATAAATCGAAAAAAATCGTGTCTCTTTGCGGTTTTCGTAGATCGTTTTCAGTTTTAGATGTCCCCAGTGAGCCACACGCGCACGGCTCGGCCCGTTTAAAAATATGGAACCAGTGTGACCAGAATGGTTGCTATGGAAGAGCTCCGGTTTACCGGACGGTCTTAATCCGACTCGGGGCGGGCCGCGCGATAACAAAAGCGACGACGACGACGACTCTGTGTGTTCCAAAGAGTTAATAACGCGCGCATTCGGCGGTCCGCGTTCCGCGTTCCGGATCGCTCTCTCTCTCTCTCTCTCTCTCTCTCTCTTAGTTCGCTAGCTTCTCTTCGAGGATCCGTCGAACGCGCGCGTTCAAGAATAAACGCAAAACAAAAAAAAAAGAAAAAAAACAGAAAGGAAAGCTGTGTAAACTTGTCTCTAGAGAGTGCGCGACCGTGCGCGTCCCGCGCACGCCGTTCCCCTGAACACGCGTTTCCGGTCGCGAACGGCGTCCGCGCGTCGCGACGCACGGTCGCTTTTCGTCGGAAAGAAAGAACGCGAACTGTACAAAGAAAGAATGCCGCGAACACCGGTGCGCCGCCGTTGAAGAGCGGCCCTTCTCCGGCCGCTGAAAACGCCGGGGTTTCCGGTTCGCCGAAAGCATCGCCCCGAGCGGGAGATCGACGCGTTCCCTCGTTCATCATACGCGGTACATCTCGTTACGCAAAAAAAAAAAAAAATAAAAATAATGAATTAATAATTAATAATAATAAACCTTAAAAAACGTTAAAAAAATAGAATCCAAAATCGAGTAAGGAGGATTGGCAGTTGCGCCCCGCTCTCTCCGTCCAGCCACGTCCCGTCGTCCTCGCGTCTCTCGCTCCGAGTTACCTTCGAGATCCTCTTCGTCGTTCTCCAGCGCCCCCCTCTCTCTCTCTCTCTCTCCCCCTCTTTCACACGCACACTTTCTCTCTCTCTCTCTCTTTCTTTCTTCCACGCGTATTAGCGTCCCCGTTGCGATCGGTCTTCTCCAGCGACCGTCGAGGAACGTTGACCGAGCGCGGAAGAGAGGTCGACGACGACGACGACGACGACGACGACGACGACGGCGACGGCGACGTTGACGGCGACGCGAGCGACGCTCCAGCTCTCCGTTTGTTCCCGTCGAGGCCGCCCGCGCGGCCCGACGACGACGACGTCGACGGCGGTCCCCTCGAAGTCTCTCGCGCCCACGCGCCCTTCCGCCATCTCTCCTCCCCCTCTGCCACGCCCCCAACTCCTCCCCCCACCCTTAGACGAGCTCCTGCTTGTAGATCTTCTCTTTGTGCATCCGTTCCATGTGCCGCGCGATGTGCATCTTCTGTTTCGCCCTGTAGACGCAATGGGGACACTGGAACTGTGGCTCCTTGCCGCACTCCCATTTCTGATGGTTCCTCAGGCTGCTCTTCAGCTTGTAGACCCTACCGCAGGCGGGACAGTTGAACCCCTCCGGGTTCGACGAGCCGGAGCCGATCCCCTTGCCCAAACCGCCGCCGGACCGCCACATGATCGACGGCACGCTCCATCTCTGCCAGGCGGCTGCCCATTTCAGCCCGGTGATGCTCAGGTCCTCGGCTGGAACACAGGATTTCACGGCTTTATTAGTTAGGGTTCTACGATACCAACAGAGGATCGGACGGTCTTTTTTATTTATTTATTTATTTGTTTATTTGTTTATTTATTTATTGATCCTGGGAATTCGCTTTTTTTCGTTCGTTTCGGTTTCTTTATACTGGCTTTTCGTTTTATTTTGGCTTCGACTCGGTTTTCGGTTGCTTTTTGCTGTTTTTTTTTTTTTGTACTTTTTGGTTTGTTCGTTTAGCTGTTTGCCTGTTGCATCGCTTGTCGCTCTGCGTTGCTGTTTGCTTTTATGGTGCGGATTTTTTTGCTTTTTTTTGTTTGTTTTTTGTGCTCGCAAGACGCGGGCGTCGACAGTACCGATCCCCGGGTCTCTCTGAAACGATTAACTCTCATACTATACGCGCGTGTCGGACTTATCTCGTTAAATCGGAGGCTTAGGTGCTAAGAGGGTTGGCTCAGTATCGTTTGGTTATTATTTTTTAAGGCGACTCTTTGCTCGCGCGTGTTTCGTTTCAGCGAACGCGCGCGGCCACGTTTCTGAAAGCCGCCGCCGCCCCGCCCGGCGGAACGAAGGTATCTTCCGGTTCGCGACGAACGAGAAGCTCTCTCTCTTCCTTAGATTCCTCTTTCTTTTATTTTATTTTATTTTATGGGGAGACATTGAATTTTCTCGGAACAGAAGATACCTGTCGCGGCGTGGTGCGGTCCTGAAAGAAGGCGCGCGCTGGGACGCCGACGAGGAATCGGCGTTCGCGGAGCTCGCCGTCGACGATTCCTCGTCGAGTCCGTCTCTGCGTGCTCGAGAGAGATTGATTATTCTGTTGGATGTAGGAGAGAGCAAAAAATATATATGCACGGACGTGTGTCTGTAATCCCTACGGTAATTCGAACCCCAAGCAGCTAGCTATGAATTTCGCATACGAAGAGAAAAGGAGCGGCGAATCTGTGCGCGCGGCGAAGGAAACAGAACGACGCGCCTCTGTTTAATAATAATAATAATCGCGCCGCGCGAATCGATCGACTTTTTACGTTTTATTCGCGTCTTATTCGAGCCTCCGATGCTCCGAGAATCGCTGACAGGGTTGAAAGAGAGGATTGTAAGGCCCTTTAAAAAGGGCCCGCGCTTCGACGGTCTGTTCCCTTCGACGCGCAAGCGATAAAAGTCGTGTGTTTCTATGTACAAGTTTCGAGAAGAGTTAGTGCGCATGCTACTTCCCCTAATTATCGACGTGGGGGAAAGAGAGAGAGAGAGAGAGAGAGAGAGAGACGAAAAGAATGAACGTCGTTTCGACGGAGAGAGAAAGAGAGAGAGGGAGGGAGAGAGAATGCAATCGAAAATGAACGCAGCAACCGTCCGTCGCGGTCGACGGAGGCGTCGCTCTCGTCGGCTCGAAAATTCTCGGCGAACTTTCGCGTTTTTCTGACGGTGTCGTCGGCTGTATTTCACGTCGACGAGGCGACGCCTCTCGCCGAGGCGAGCCGTCAATTCCCGCAAAACAATGTACAAAGTGTTTTTGTTTCTCAGAGACGTCGGAGAGAGAGAGAGAATGAAAGGGAGAGAGAGATAAAGAAAAATAGAGAAAAATAGAGTAAAAGAAAGAGAGAGGAAGAGACAGAAAAATCGAGACAGACTGCAAAATGCTGAGGGCGAAGAACACTCTCGTGAAATCGTCGAGAAGGATTCTTTGTCTTTCGGGGGGAGAAATCATCAAAGAAAACAAACAAATGATTGTGTGAATCGTCGTGAAGATATTGGTCTGTCGCTGAGCGTTTCGTTTCACGGCTGATTTCGTTTCGTGGCTGAAATTGCTGGTTTTTTTTCTTTCATTTTTTTTTCCAAACGAAAATCCCGGATAATCAATCGGGGGGGGGGGGGATGAAACGAAAAGAGAGAAAAAAAAACAAAAAAAAAATAAAGAAAACGGTGACGGTACGGAGGTGACTCGGCGCCCCGAGAGTTTTTTTCTCTTTGTTTTCGGTTGCTCGTTGGTGGTGTTTTTTCTTTTTTTCTTCTTTCTCTTTTATGGATGTCATCATGTATCATCATCATCATCGTCATCATTTTTGTTGGTACAATTCGTCAGCCGACAAATTTATTCGATTTAAAAAAAAAAAGAAAGGAAAAAGAATAATCGTACGGAAACACGATGTGAGAAGAGATGGTCGCACAGACAGATATATATATATATATATATATGTATACGTATATAATAATACTAGGACGCATGATTAATTATCGTGTAACGGACATGATTCAGTCTTAACGAGAGGAGCTCGTCGTCGCATTTCGAATTATGGCGAACTTTTAGGCGCTGCGCTCCCCTAGAGTAACGTTCCGTCGAAAATAATACATGTCGCCGACAATAGTTCGTTCGTCTATGCTATAATATATAACTCTAAATTGTTTTTCTTTTCTTTCTTTCTTTCATTTCTTTTCTTTCGTTCGTTCGTTTCATTCTCGCATTTTTAAGGCTAGCTCTTAAAAGTTCGGCTCTCGGATGAAAATCGCACTTTTATTGTCTGGGGCGATCGGTTAATTACACCTACGTTTTCAAGGCACTTCATTGGAAACGGTATTATTATTATTATTATTATTATTATTATTATTATCGTTAAAAAAGAAAAACGAAGGAAACAAAAAAAAAAGAAAAAAAAGAAAACGAAGAAGATTCGAAGGAGAGAACAAACGTGTATCGAGAAAAAAAAAGGTAGCCGAATTCGATGTTACATTTAAGAAGAAATGAGAATGACAAAAATAAAAATAAAAATAAAACAAAAAACACAGGAGAGATATGTTAAAAAATAGAGATTAGATTATTAGAAACTTATATGATACGAGTGGGGTTGGGGGTGGGGGGGAGAAAACGCAAATGTGGTACGCATGAAACTAAAAAATTGGTAAATTCATTGTACACAAGAGTAATAATAATAAATATATGTATCAGTCGATGTGCTCTTTGTGTCGCAGAGAGACGACAAAAGACTTAACGATTAATACCGACGCGCGGCGGTCTCGCGACGAACGATAATTAAAGAAAAAAAAAAATTCGTCGTTTCTTTCGTCCTTTTTCTCATTTTTTTTTTTTGTACGCGGAACGAGCGTTTTTCTCGCACGATCCTCTCTCTTCCAGATATCGAGAATATATCTTCGTAATATTCCGAATATTATTATTACTATTATTATATTTTTCCGAGACAAAACAAAAAAATAGAAAAAAAATGAGCGCACGCGCGGCGATCGGAGAAAACGCAGGGAGAGAAGATCGATGCGCTGAAGAACGCGAGTTCTGGCGTACAAAATACTATGGTCCGTGAAGACGAAGCGAAACCGTTCGGGTTTCCCTTCGGAGCGCGCGCGTCCGCGCCTAATTGCTAATTGCTGCGCGAGACGCGCGCGCGCCATGTTCCTACGGACGCTCCGCAGTAATCCGCAATAATTCGTAATGATTCGCATGATTAGTTTTAGAAAAATAGATCGCGAGTCGTGGCGACTTCGGGCGCCACGTTTCGGGGACTCGTTTTGCGCGAATCCGCTCCCCGCCCTCCCCTCGAACATCCGCGAACGCTGAAATCGGGCGGAGAGAAACAACGATTATCGATCGGCAGCGATTTGTCGATCGGGCCGCGTTGAAATCCGTCGATCGTGATCCATCTCTCGGATACGAAATGCGCCGCTTTAATCCCTCGAGTCGGTCGCCGGCGGTCGAGTTTGTCGCGTTTCGACGAGGACAACGGTTAACCCTTTGGGTGCGTTCGACGAGTGGCACTCGTAACTCAGACTGACGAGTCTGATTCGTAATTCAGCCTTGTGATTAGTCGAACGAACGAGAATTCTCGCGGAAAATCAACCACGTTCGTGTAACGTTTCGCGCGTCAGCGAATTAAATCCGTCCGAAAGACGAGCATTCTCTCGGATAAATCTGCACCCAAGCGGCTAACGCGTGGACCCAGGTGTCTCGGCATCGAGCAGACACGTTTCTGAGATCGTATCGGAATTTTAAACCCGTGAGAATCGTTGCTGTCGCATCGTTGGAACCGTGGATCTCGCAAGGTGCTTCTTAATGCGGGATTAGATTAATGCGGGGTGCTCGCGATCGTCGACGTAGAAGGCAATAATACTTATTCATTGGAACGTATGAAGAAAATTCGTCGATTGTAGGACTCCCGTGTGGGCCTTATCGTCGTTATACCCGGCTAGCATAATCTCTGATCGAAGTTATTTCGAAAAGAAAGAGCGCGAGTCGCTAAACGAGTCGCAAATTCGACGCTGCAGGTCGTCGAAAGAACGATGATTCATCGATTCTAGGCTTCTAGATCGCGGCAAGCGTGATCCCAGATCGAAATAATTTAGAAAAGAGGTCGCTAAAACGTTCCAGAATAGAAAAATAGCAACTGGTCCCATAAAAAGAGCAAAAGAAAGACCGCGAGTCGCTGTTTCACGCTGTAGATCCCGTCGAAAGAACGAGAATTCATCGATTCTAGGCTTCTGGATTCCGGCAAGTGTGATCCAAGATCGAAATAATTTAGAAAAAAGGTCGCTAAAACGTTCTAGAATAGAAAAGTATCAAGCGGTCCCGTAAAAAGAGCAAAAGAAAGACCGCGAGTCGCTAAACGAGTCGCTGTTTCACGCTGCAGATCCCGTCGAAAAATCAAAAATCGTCGATCCTAGGCTTCTAGATCCCAGCAAGCGTGATCCCACATCAAAATAATATAGAAAAAAGCTCGCTAAAAACGTTCCAGAACAGTAAATAATCAATCTATCCATAAAAATACGAAAAGAGTCGCGCGAAACGTCGAGAGCAACGATCTCCTCGCCAGCCGCTTCGAAAGTCGCCTGTCGACTTCGAAGACCAACGATCCGATTTCTGCGAAGAGCATCGAGATCCGCGACCCGACGACCCTTCGACCTCGAAGAGATTAAAACGGGACACGCCGCAGGGCCGCGGGAGGAAAGCGGCGGCTCGAGCAGAGAGGCTCGCGCTCAGTCGATCTCGAGCTTCGGCGTGTAGGCGAGCAAATAGGACTCCATGTCGCCCATCTTGTCGATGTGCTGCCGGCGGATGTGCCTCAGCCAGTGGGCCTTCCTTTTGCAGCGTTGCGGGCAAAAAGGGCATTGGAACTGTGGCTCCTTGCCGCACTCCCAGTGCACGTGCCGCTGCAGCGAGTCCTTCCTCATGTACGATCTTCCGCACCTGCTGCAGCCGAACTGACCCCGCGGCTTCTTCCCGACGTAATTGTACGCCTTCGGTATCTTCAGCTCGGCGAACGGCAGCCCCTGCTCCTGTATCTTCCACGCCTGCACCGGCAGGTCCGCGTTCTCCTCGGTCGCCGCCACCTTGCTCTCCGCCCCCTCATCTGGAACCCCGAAACAAAAAGAACAGCTTTAGGCTTGTCCCACGGCAACGTCGGCGCCTCTGTTTTCACTTTCACTTCGGCAGCACACACTTCAATGTTTCTCTCTTTGTGCACCGACGAGCATAAGATTTTCTTTGTTTTTTCTATTATTCGTCGTCGCGGCGCGTCGTCGACGGCTGGAAGAGGTGTGCTTTTTTTACGTTCGTCGGTGCACGAGGACGTGGAGGAGGCGCGTCGTTCGCGATCGACCAATCGCGACTCGAACGCGACTCGTCATGGATTTGGGAAGGGTCTTCGCGGCTCGCGGCGCACGCGAAATCTCGTCGACGACGCGTCGACCGCGTCGAAGAGCGCGCCGGAGGAGCTCGATTTTTCGGTCTCGGGGTGCGCGATGCGCCGTTTTTCTTTTCTTTATTGTCTGGTCGAAAATGACGCGCGAGCTCCGTCCTGTCGGTTCGTCGGAACGACGTCGTTGGAACGGAACGTACCTGCCTGGCGGGCACAGCCGCGCGAGCAAATTCGGAGAACTAGATTTTACAGGGTAAATAAATGAAACGCTTGTGGACGGGGATTCTCGCCGGCTTTCCATCGGTTTTCGAGTTTACTTTTCGACGATCGGGACGCTGCCGATGATGCTCCGCGTTCGTTACAAATTCGTCCCAGAGTCGCCGACGTCTCCTCGAGCAGTCTTCGTCGGAGAGAAACACGCTTGGGACGACGATCCTCTTCGGCGGCGATCTCCCGGATCTCCTCGAATCTACGCGGCATATCCGAGCATCCCGGAAATGCACCTGAAAAAGTCAGATACGGATGAACTACCGTTCCAGATTTCGCGAGCCAACGAACCGCGCGGCCCGTTGGATCGTCGTTCTTCCTTGGGGAAACGGTACCGACACACCTGGAACAGCTGAAAAGTCGGCATTAGAAATCGTCCGACGACGAATTTGCGAACCATTTTTGCGTCCGTACACAAGCTTTTAATATTTCAAGATTGTTACATATGAGTTACATAGAATCGTCGTCGTCGTCGTCGCGGAAGCGTCGTAAAAACTGGCCGCGAGAAATGGAAGGCGCCCGGGTGGGGCCAACGATCGGTTATCATATGAAGTACACGAGATATGTTAATAATGAACGCGTGTACATAATATAAACGCGTGTACATAATAGACGCGTACATATAACGCGTACATAAACACGTACATATAATAAACGCGTATACAAGATCTCGGAAAAATGTCTCGAAACCGGGCGCGGGAGATTCCCGAGGCGATTTCGAGCAACTTTTTCCTTTGCGGAAATGCGATCCGCCGCTTCGTTTCCGAGTTATCGACGAAGAAAGCTGACGGATGAGCGACCGCGGGCGTCGCCGCTGCGCGGGACGGCCGACGCCACGCCTACGCGATCGCCGCGTCGCCGCGGCATTGGTCGCGTGGGCGGAGCGCCGGCCGCGCCCGCTGTCCGACTGGCCCACGTTTTTCGCCGATAACTCGTGAACGAAGCGGCGGATCGCATTTCCGCAAAGGAAAAAGTTGCTCGAAATCGCCTCGGGAATCTCTCGGTGCCAAATTTCGAGGCATTTAATGTCACACCGCCTATAATAAATCCTGCGACAGAGTAGCAATCGTCCGTCCACGTTTTCTCGTCGCGTCGCACGAGACGCGGCCGAGAAATCGGAACAGTCGTCGTCGACCTATCGGCCCGCGCGAATTAGGCGCGGCACAGGATCCTGTGCGCGATCGTCCGATGCTTGACCAGCTTGTCGTGCCTGTAGAATCTCCTCAGGCAGATGTCGCACTGGAACTTCGGCTCCTCCAAGTGTAGTTGCAGGTGCGCCGTCAGGTTGTACTTGTACTTGAACCAGTTCTGGCAGACGTTGCACTGGTACTTCGGCGCCTGGCCGCACTCGACGCGCAGGTGGCGCTGCAGGCACGAGCTCCGCATGTAATAGCGGCCGCAGTTCGGGCACCTGTAGTTCGACTGGCCGCAGGCAGCGCGGACCGGCTTGTAAAAGCGCCGGTACTCCCCGATGTCCGACTGCCGGACGAACGTCAGGTTCCGGACGTGCGCGGATCGCGACGGCAGCTGCACCCAGCAACCTGAAACAAAAGGAGACGATAAAGAGGGTGTTCCGATCGCGAGCTCCGTCGACGTCGGAATCGTCGATACGCCGAGAAATCGGCGGACTTTTCGCGCGTTACCTGTCCGATGCACAGGCATCTGTTTTTTGCTCTTTTATTAGGTCGATCGCCGTCGGACGAAATTGCTACAATTTTTCGCAGCGGGTACAATTTTTTTTTGTTTCACGTAGCTCGCGCGTCTTTGTCGGACGCGACGGAACGAAGGGCGCGCGCGTCGCATGCAATAAACAGGAGCTGCGTTTTGGGAAATATAATTGTTTTTATTCTCCGTAACAGTAGGCGTTAATTTGTTCAAACGATTAGGTCGGCACGCCGTAAACTCGTAACGGCATGTTTATAGATCACACCGGCGTTGTACAATTCGTCTAGAGAGATAATTTGTTATCTCGAACAATCTCTTAAGCACCTCGGACGTATCATGGCTTGTCCACGCGGACTGCCGAAATCTCTCGTTCGCAAATAATTCCGATTATTACCCCTGCGAGCGCTTCGAAGACTAATAAATTTATATTCATAGTCGATAACATTGTATACATCGTTGATCTGGCACGCGTTAGATCGGCGGCAATTAACAGAAATTTCGTGACGCGAGACCGGAAGTTCGGTGAATTTTTAGCGACGAATCCGCCTATTTTTTGAGTACTTTCGTTTCGTGCGTGTGCACGCGTGTGTGCATGTACAGTCGCATTGGAGAGTATGTTAATGGATTTTCTGACGGGATAACTTTTTCTTTTCTTTTTTATAAAATTTGTTCAATTGTTTCGTCTCTTTCGTGTAAAATTGCCGCGAGTAAGTGCGTTTTTTCAACGAGACTTCTATCGAAATTGCCGGGAATCACTTGTCGTACGCCAGAGTTGTGCTAAGTTTGGTTAAATTGTAAGTGCATTTCGCGATTTAATTGCATCGTATTTCGATTATATGGTAATGCAGTGCAAGAGTTAATTCAGAGTAACTCGAGTACATCGTAGATCAGTTACATGATTGAAACGTTTAGGTTCACTCGATTGTTAATTATTTGAATCAGGAGTGTTATTCAAGTACAATGCAATTGAAATTTAATGTAATTGAAATACAATGCAATTGGAATTGCTATCTTGCAACTGAAATACAATGCAATTCAATTACAATGCCATTGGAATTGCTTTCTTGCAACTGAAATACAATGTAATTCAAATACAATGCAATTGGAATTGCATTCATGCAACTGAAATACAATGCAATTCAAATACAATGCAATTGGAATTGCCTTCTTGCAACTGAAATACAATGCAATTCAAATACAATGCAATTGAATAGAGTGCAATTTGAATTGCTTTCTTGCGACTGAAGTACAATGTAATTCAAATACAATGCAATTGGAATTGCTTTCTTGCAACTGATATAAAATCTAATTCAATTACAATGCAATTGAATACAATGCAATCGGAATTGCCTTCTTACACCTGAAATACAATGCAATTCAAATACAATGCAATTGGAATTGCCTTCTTGCAACCGAAATAAAATCTAATTCAATTACAATGCAATTGCAATACAATCTAATTCAAATACAATGCAATTGCAATACAATGCAATTTAATAAACTCAACCAAACCCAATCTAAATTACAAATTACTCTGTAACCATAACTCCTCCCCCTCGAACAATCTCAACTCAGCACAACTCCGTCGCGCCCAGCACACCGTCCACGCCGTCAAATCTCCGAAACCAGCCGATCAGAGCCGATTCGTCGAGCACGTTTCAACGGCCAAAACAATTCGCTTCCCAAACAGCTTCTTCCCGATGTGCCCATCGATGCCTGGCGTCGATGTCTCCCACGGGCGTGGCGCACGCACGGCGTCGTCGGGGGTTTGTTTCGCGCGTCAGAAACCATGCGTCGTCGTCCTCTAACGGAGCCTTTCACGCGCGTCTCAGGCGCAACAACATCCTCCATCCGCCGGCGTCGAAGAAGTCACCATCGTCGGCCGTCATACGGGCGGCCTCCTCTCGTCCTCGTCGTCGGCGACGGCGGCGACGAGCTTCGCCGACTTCGCGTCCGCCGCGTGCACGTTATAATGCCTGAGCAGGCTGTGCTTGTGCTTGAACTTCGCGTGGCACAGCACGCACTCGAACTGCGCCTCTTTGCCGCACTCGAGCCTCTTGTGCCGTTGCAACGTGACGATCCGCCTGTACTGTCTGCCGCACGTGTCGCACGGAAACGTCTCGAAACTCACCGGCAGCCGGTACCAACACGCTGAAAAAAACAGAGATACTCGGTTAGCACAGAATGCGGAGACACTCGCGCGAAGCAGACGGTTTGTTTGTCGGTCGGTTCCCCGGCACTATATCTCTCGTACCCGGTGGTCTCTGCGCGCACACCCAAGACCTACGTTCTCTCCCCGTGTGTCCGCCGGATCGCTGTGTGAAATTCGATTTCCGTCCCACGATCTTTTTGACATTTCTGCCACGATTCGTCGGCTGATCTTTCTACCTGATCATTCCCGCTCGGTTAAAGAGCGCTCGGCTCAGATCGAAGTGGGGGGCGGGAGGCAAAACACGCGGGGGATGAATGACTCGCACACGATCTTTAGAAAATAACCCGCAACAAAAATTGTCTTTTTATTAATAATAATAATAATAATAATAATTAATAATAATAATTAATAATAATAAAAATAATAATAATATTATTAATAATAATAAAAATAAAAATAATAATAATATAATAATATATTATTAATAATAATAATAATAGAATAATAATATTAATAATAATATTAATAATAGAATAATAATAATAATAATATTAATATTGATAATATTAATATTAATAATACTAATATTGATAATATTAATATTAATAATACTAATAATAATAATATTAATATTAATAATATTGACAATAATAATATTAATAATAATATTAATAATAATAATAATCGCTAGCAATAATGATGATAGATAATTCGCATGGTAAACCTTTCCAAAAAAAGAGAATTCGACGTGCTAAATACCGGAACGAGTATTCGATGGGGTCGAGGGTGGGACGGAGGGTTGGTCGTTGGGTGGGGAGAGGGAGAGGGTGGGTGTAAATAACGATTTCCTATCGGTGCACGCCGACATGCTGCTGGCTGGTCGCCCGCACAGCGACGACGACGATGGGCGCGCGAAGTGAAAAAAATCGGCGTGTGAGAAATTCTGTTCGCTTAAAATTCTAGAAAACGATAAAAGTATCGGTAACACGAGACTGACAACCAGTGAGGTACCAGTGGGATACGATTTGTAAACGAGTATATCCTACGTTTTCGCAGGCAGGTCGACGCGAGTTATCCGCGAATACTGATATCAAAAATACGACGGGGCGCACGCCGTGTCCGTGGGAGAGAGAGAGAGAGAGAGAGAGAGAGAGAGAGAGAAAGAGCGTGCGCGCGAAGAGATAAAAAATCCTCCTCCTACTCCTCCCTCCGTTTCGACGTGCTCCCTATTTTTCTCTTCTCTTTCTTAAGCATATACACAATAATAATTCTTCCTCTCACTTTCTTTGTGCGCGTAAAGAAAAAACACGTTCGTTGTGAAACGAACAAGAAAAAAGAAAAGAAACGAGAAAAAGAAGAAAGAAAGAAAAATGGAGAATACACACGTTATTCCGTACGCGATTTCGATCAACCACCCTTTGTAAGGGTGGCGAACGCGGCGGCGCGGAACGACCGAACAAGGGTTCAATTTCTCGGCGAAAAAAGAATCGAAAATCTCGGCGAAATTCTGGAATGTCGTTCGTATATCCTTGTTCTCGGCGCGTTTCCGCGCGATATCTCGCTCTCGGCCCCGCTCGACGTTTTTTCGAGCGGGGAAACGAGCTCGCGCGACTGACGCCGGATTTGTGGAACGGGCCGCGAGCCGGCGGGCAATTTTGTTAAGGAATGAATTTCGAGAGCTTCGCGCGACTTTTTTTCTTCGGGCGGTTATCGCGTTTAGGAAAATTCGAGAGAAATCGTGGAGATAAGACGCGAGTCGCTCGACCCGTTCCTGACGGCTCCAGCGCGAAAAAGACACGCGATTGGTCCCCTCTCGACGTTCTTAACATCTAAGCGGCGCTTCTATTTACAACCCTTTCGCGTCTAAATCGGCAACTCGTTGCTCGGCGCTTGCTTACAATATGCTTACAGGATCGGGTTGCTGTTGCTTAAGTAATTCCGATGCCGGGCGATTACAATGCGATCGACGATCATACGTCGCGAGCATGATCGCGACGATTGATACAAGGTTTAACACGTTCGACGACGACGATCGAGCACTGAAATTGCGCCGGGAAGTCGAAGCAATTTGATGTCAGTTCAACTGAACGACGATCACAACTGGAAAGTTTTGTTTATTAAATAATATTTGCTTTGAATTTTATTTATTTTGATTTATCTTAGCGAATGAACAGCAAAGTTTAGAACTTATTTTAGCAAATGAAAAGTTGGAACATTTTTTCGTGTACGAAACGTCCTGGTTGAATTCAGTTCTTTTTTTTTCTTTTCTTTTTATATATTGCGAGGAAAATGAATTTTCAGAATTGGTGAAAAATTAGTGTTATTTGTGACGGACGCGGCGCCGAACGTGTCAAGAAAGATACAATGATCGGAATCGCGCGAGGGATGGAGACGGATCTCGAATGTTTCTGTTTAAACAGTCAGAGCGATTGTTGGGAATTTCTTGAAAAGTGTGGGCCTGCAATGTGTGTCGAGAAATGCGAGCGATCTAGCGATGGCTAGCGAATGATATTTTGTTCGAATGATGGTTTGTTCGTGTTATTTTTATTTGTACGTTTTAACTCGACTTTTGTCCTGAAAATATTCTGAATATCTTGAAACGTTCGAATCTATTTCAGCTTTTATTAAAAATAGGAATTTAGATGGTAAGTTGCGACTGTTTTTTTTTTTAGACGTGACGAGTATACTTATATCGAAATATTGGTATTTTTTCGCGACGAGTATACTCGTCGTGAGCAAGAAATATTGACATTCCTTCGTGACGAGTATACTCGTCGTGAACGAGAAATATTAGTATTTCTTCGTGACGAGTATATTTGTCATGAACAAGAAATATTGACATTCCTTCGTGACGAATATATTCGTCGTGAACAAGAAATATTGACATTCCTTCGTGACGAGTATACTCGTCGTAACGCGAAATATTGTCATTTCCTCATGACGAGTATGCTCGTCGAAATATTGGCATTGTCAAAACGCGAAATATTGTCATTTCTTCGTGACGAGTATACTCGTCGTACCGCGAAATATTGTCATTTCCTCGCGACGAGTATACTCGTCAAAGACAGCTAACTTGTTTGAACAGAAACATCGATGTACAAATTACGTACATGCGAACAATGGACCGTCAAGATCCGATCGTCGATCCCTCCGACTATTCCGTCGATAAAACGGTTGGAAGATCGTCGAATAATTATTGTCTATGCAGTATATATATATATAAGTCTATAAAGTGCTCTCAGGTAACCCATACTCCGGAGATCATTCCATAAAAATCACCAGCGATATACATATATATATACGTTTTAAATATATTTTCACGCGTTCCCTTCCCAGAACAAGGCACTTTCTTCAATTACCCTTTTGTTATCGTTCTCGCGAAATTGCGGACGATCTATGCAAAATCACTCGCGCGCGCGTTCGTAACGCTGATCTTTCGAAACAGATGAAATCGACCGGAATACTTCTTGAGCAATTTATTACAATATTTTCAGGAATTTAACCCTTTGCACTCGAATGCACATTTTAACCGCAAATTTAAAGTAATTTTTCTGATTTATCATATATTTAGTAATATATGATATAAATCAGAGAGAAATTACTTTATATATATATTATATATTATATTATATTATATTATATTATATCATATTATATTATATTATATTATATTATATCATATTATATTATATTATATTATATTATATATATTAATTTAATATATATTATATATAATATATATAAATATCATATTTTTTAGTAATTTTTCTATCTTGTATGACAAAGTGCATTTTTTTATGCATATGAAATTCAGCTTTGTGATTCATTCACGATAGTTACACATTTGAGAATTTTTTTTTTAAATCGAAACTTCGATAATATAAAAATGATCTCGGAACGTGTTATAACAATTTTAGTTTTAGGTGCATTCGAGTGCAAAGGGTTAACCTTACGATTCGTGGCAAATTCGATCGCGGCGATATTATTATCCGGTCGCCTCGACCAAGATTAAATTTCAGAAGATGCTTCTTCCTTCGTTCGATCAGCGATATTTCGCGACGAATAAATTTCCATTTGCATAAATTTCCGCTTCCGCAACAAATTCGATTAATTCGCGCACGGAATGATCGGTGACTTCGCGGCTGTGCTTCTTCTCAGTTCTTGCGCGTTCCGTTCGAGCGCGCAGCTCGGGACGATTTCGAGGAATCGAGAGAAATGGCGTAACTTCTAGACGGATAAAAAGCAAAAAAGAAGAAAGAAAAAGAAAAGAATACACCTGCGGTATATAAAAGTACTAGAAAATATCGGGAGACACTATGGTGAAAGATTTTTGCAGAAACGGCGACGACGCGATCGTCAATTTTGATGAGTCGCGACACGTGGGAGATAAAAAGCGAGAGAGAAAAAAGGAGAGAGAGGGAGAAAAAGAGAAAAAGAGAGAAAGGGAGATAGAGAGAGAGAGAGAGCGCTCTCGTCTGCAACGCGCGTCAAAATCGCTCCGTCGCGCTTGCGTTTAAGTCGCTCGCGACCGTCAATTTTGTTGCGTCGCGACACGCGGGAGATAAAAAGCGAGATAAAGAGAGAGAGAGAGAGAGAGAGAGAGAAAGAGAAAGAGAAATAAAGAGAGTTAAAGAGGGAGAGAGCGCTCCCGTCTGTAACGCGCGTCGAAATCGCTCCGTCGCGCTTGCGTTTAAGTCGCTCGCGATCCTGAGACTCGAATAAAAATTGTACAGTAATGTCTCCCATACTGACGCTCAGATTGCCCCCAAGAATGGACAATTTTGGGAAAGGAGACACGATTGTTCGAGCCTTGTGGTTCGTTTTCGTAAAGTTACCAATTGTCAACAATAAATAAAAACGAGTTGCTAGGCTCGAGTAATCGTATTTTGCTCTTCCAAAATTGTCCATTATGGGGGACAATCTGAGCGTCAGTATGGGAGACATTACTGTATTCCGATCATCCGCGCCGCGTTGGAATGTTTCTTTGTTCGTGATCTGCGATCCTCGCAGAAAATTGAGCTGTTCTCGAGCGGGCTCTCGGATATACATGCATAGATGTACATACACGCGCGTGAGCGCGCGTACACGCTGACGTCCGTTCGAAACCGTAAAAAATCAAGTATTGTCGTGCTTACCTAAATAATAGAACGCCTACACGTTATACAAAAGCAAAGAAAAAGAAAAAAAAATACCTTTCAAAGGGGTAAAAAGTAGTCAAGATTCAAGATTATGTACACGTAGAACCGAAATACCACGATGAACTCTTATAGCTGAGGTAAATTATTATACTCGAGAAATTAGGCGGAAATTATCCTAAACTTTCTACAGTGGTCCGCGACAACGACGCCCGGATTTTTGTGCGAACCCTTTTGCGTGTCACGAAATCGCCGAAACGTGGCCGCGAACAGCCGAACTCTTTCGCCGCGTCTCGACACTTGGCTCCGCTTTCGTTTTTTCGTTTCTTTTTCTTTTGTGTACAATCGATCGACCCGTGTTTCGAGTGCATTTCTGCACGATCAAACAATTCCGCGCGTTCCGTGTCGCGCGGGAAATCTCGCTCGGCCTTTCTGCGGGCCAATTTATAAATCGAGATCGAAGTATTCCATTACTGTCGCTCGAGAACGCGTGCGAATATAATGTGGTTATATTAAAAAATAACCGCGAAACACCGAAAATATGTCGTCGCGACATAAACGCGCGTCGCGGCGCGGGAAAAGACGGCTTTTTGCTTCTACGAATTCTTTTCAATTACATATGCGAGCTATGTAAATTACGCGAACTCCGCGACAGCCAGCGATTTCGCGAGAGAGAATCGCCAAAGCTACGGGGAATTACGACAGTTATCGCGGAGGACTCGTCGACAGTTATCGAGAGGACGCTGAATCACCGAATTGAGCAAACTCCTTCTGAAAAATCGTGCGATTTCGCGCGGGAGAATCGCCTCGGCGACGGGAAAATACGACAGTTATCGCGGAGGACTCGCCGACAGTTACGGAGAGGTCGTTGAATTACCGAACTGAGCAAAAGCCGCTGCAGAAAAATCGCGCGAAGAAATCTCTTCGTGATGAAAATACATTTCCCTTCAAGGAATAAAACCGTAGACCAGAAAAGACTCGGAAAACGGAGAAAAAACATTGTACTCTAAAAGAAGAAAGCGAACTGTGCGGCCAAGCGACACGGAACCAATCCGAGAGCGCGCGAAAGAGTTTCGCGTATGCTGTTCGCGCGCGTTATCGAGGACGACTTCGCGTACGGCGAACTATCTAAAGGCGATCGTTTAGGCGCCCTCGTCGTAGCCGATCTTCTGATGATGTCGCTTGTAGTGGACGGTCAGGTTGCCCCTCTGCCTGGCCTTGTAGGGGCACTCGGGGCACTGGAACGCGGGCGGCTTGCCGCCGCACTCGACCGTCTCGTGGCGGCGCATCGTGCTTTTCCACCGGTATCCCTTCCCGCAGAACCGACACCTGAACTTCCGTTGCTGCTCGTGCGGCACGCCCATGTAGACGACGCTGAGGTCGCGCGGCTGCGGCAGCACCTCGAACGAATCGGGGAACACGACTTCGCGGGCGGACCCGGTGCGGGGGTTGTTGTTGTCGGTGCCGCTGTCGTAGCTGTTGCTGTCGCCGGCGTTGCTGCTGACACGCCTACCGGCCACGACCAGGCCGCCCCTCGGCCCGGCCGACATCGTCGTGCGACCGCTCTTCTTCGCGGTCGGGTGGTGCTTGTAATCGGACCGCAACAACGACAGTAGCGCGACCATCCCTGCAACAGGTCCCGGCGCCAAGCGAGACGCGAGAGCGAGGCAACAAGGTTATTTAAATTAAAACGAAACCAAAAAGGGCGGGCGGTGGTGGTGGGGGAAACAACGTAAAATTGCGGACGGGAGGCGCGCCGCCGTTCCGTGGAACTTCGCGCGGGGCGGAGCCTTAGAGGAGTGGGCGGAGCTTGGCGGAGCCTCTGGGGAGTGGGCGGAGCGTGGGCGGAGCCTCTGAGGAGTGGGCGGAGCGTGGCGGGGCGGGGCTCCGGAGGCCGGAGAGGTGTGACGTCGATCGATGCACGGGGCGGGGGAGGTTGTTACGCGACTGGCGAGAGAGATCAGTGTGATTAAACCCGTAACCAACCCAACACATAAACGTAGTCAGCCAATAGCTCCGAGAGATAGGTGCGCCCAGGGTAAAATTTTGCCGTGGTTTTACGTGAAGTATAGGCGTGAGGTACGCACCGGTTTCGCCAGAGAATACGGAAAGACGTGCGCGCGCGCGCGTCGCTTCATTGTTCGATACACCGTCGAACGACGTTTCTCCGACTAGTTTCCCCGCGATTCGATCTTTTTTCCAGTCTTCTCTGGCGGCGCCGGTTTGTGGATGAGAAAAAAAAATATATATAATAAGGATGCTAATTTCCAACCCTCCAAACAAAGATAAACCAAACAGGATGCTTCGGTGATGATCGTAGGATGATTATGCTTCGCGTTATACACGCTCGAGATAGATGAATGCGAATGTACAAGTGCCATATAATAATAATAATAATAATAATAATAATAATAATAATCGTATAGGGTTCGACTGTATACATATATATATATGTATGTAAATATATATATGTATGTATATATATATGTATATATTATACACAATGTGTTTGTATTTATGTAAATGTTTGTACAGCTCGTATATGACAAGATCCGGATGAACGGCGACGGATCCCAAACGGATCGTCGCTTTCACGGTCCCGAGCCGACGTCGTCCGTCGGACCGTCGATTCTATAAACGTAGAAACGGTAAAAATGCTTGCGCGTACGCGATCCTCGTTACAGACTAATCGTTCGGTAGTCGGACCAATCTTTGGCAAAACAAGTGACCGAGACGGCGCTTCGCTTTCTTGCCTTTTTTGTGGAACACGCGAGCGCGCGCGCGCGCGCCCGATCCTCGCGTTTCCGGAGCGACGTTCCCCTGTAGCCATCGCTCGGACAACGCCGAATTGAAACTGCGCCGCGAGAGAATTAGATTTAAATTTCTAAATTAGATATCTTTTGCGAATCTGCCGGCCCTCGAGACCGCTCGATGCCTAATGCGGCACGGACGAGCCATTGGCGGAGGAGGAATTCGCGCGACGGAAATCGTGCGTTCATTTATTCCCGCGGAACGCCCCCGCGAGGGGGGCGGGGCGATGCGAACAGTTTATTCGCATCGTTATTAATTAATCGTCACTGTGCGAGGACGATGTAAATGCCCGTTCGTTCCGTCGCAGCACCCCGAGGTGTCCGCCATTTCGATTTCTTTTCTTCCAGCGCTCGAAGCGACCCCTTTCGAGTTAACAGAAAATTTTCAGAATTGAAAGAAAAGGAAAAAACATTGTTCGAACGCGATCATGACGGAACGAACGATCATTTGGACCATCAGTTTCCAAAGAGTTTTTTATATTCGTTGTTCGGTTCAGTTGAAAAACTTGCTCGCTCTAATAGCGAATACGCGCGAGTGTCGCTGATAAAACGCAGCGGCGTCGCTGCTGCCAATCGGAAAGTGGCCAATGTGTTCTTGTTAACGTTGCAGAGAGAAGTAGTTCGATCGTCGACGTATCGCTGTGCGCTACGATACCGTCTCGTTACACGTTACACATCCTCGGATGGTCGCTGAAATCAAGGTTATGTCGGGGCGACCGCTTTCGGTTGTTCTGATCTTTCGATATTTTGCGGAGCAGCGCTCGGAGCGCTTTGGAACGCAACATTGGGCTCTGCCCACCGACTGCCGCGGCGGTGAGCCGATGGAAGCGCGCGGGGGGCGGGACGCTGCGGCGGGAGCCGGGAGGCGGAGCCCAATGGAAGCGCGCGAGGAGCGGGAAGCGGAGCCCAATGTAGCTCGCCGAAGCGTTCCGAGCGACGAAAGAGGCAATATAATGGGCCGAGAAATAAGGGATGCGTATCTTAGCAGTATTTTTAATTAAGGAACGTTCGCCTCGATGGCTCCAGGGTAAGGCTGAGCGGCCAATCACAGTCCTCTTGCCAAAAGGCACGCCTGGTTTCCCCGCTCCGTGGCCGGATCCCTCGAGAAAACTACCCTTGTTCTTTAGGGAAGTGGCACGAGGTCGCCCGCCGTGCTTAAAGAATCCTAACTTTATAAATATGCTGACGCTGTTTGGGGTGAAATCTCCCTAATTGATGCTTAGATAATTTGAGAAGAGGAAATGTAATTATTTCATCCTCGCGGCTCGTTGTTATAGTCGCCGACAATCGGTGACTATAAAAACTTTAATAATCGTATCTCCTCTTCCCGAATCGTCCATTTTTTGATCTGAGCGCCAATTGGGGAGAATTTACTGTACAGTAAATATTGACTGGAAGCACAATAGGCCCGTTTTCGTATTTAGGGGGAGAAACCGCCCCTCGAAGTTGATAAGATTTAATACGAAAAATCGCTTGAAGTTGGTCGAAGATTTATTATGGAACTTGTTATGAACTTAATTTGTGGCACGGGGTAAACTACCCCTGATCGTTTCAATGTACATTTGAAAACACTTGAAACCTGCGCGGAGTTCGTATAATCTTTAGGAGATCTTAGATTTCATTCCGAAAAAAATTATTGCGCGAAAACAAATTAGTGATCTCGTACCCTTATTGAGGGGTAAATCACCCCCGATTGCGGTGGAGTACGTTTGCCTCGATAGGGGCCGATCAGAATCAAGTAAATATTGCTCGGAATAAATACTTCGTTAATAAGGACAATATTATTTAAAAAATATATATATCAAGTTATTTGTAAAAGCGCAAATTGATATTAATAAGGATAACATTATTTAAAAAATATATATCAAGTTATTTGTAAAAACACAAATTGATATTAATAAGGATAATATTATTTAAAAAATATACGTCAAGAGTTGTTTTTAAAAGCGCAAATCGATATTAAAAGTGTGACAAAATAATAAGATCCGAGATTTTCTCGTGTCATAAATATGTACATTCTATACATAAAATTCAGTATTCATTATTCACAATTAAATAACACTCCCAATAAGCCAGATTACGCTTATCAATCGTCATCGAGGATTTGACAGTGAAAAAATAATCTTTCCCCGAATTTCATCGGCCCTTATTAAAGCAAGTATATAATTAATAATATTAAATTATTATTTAAAATTAAATTAAATATAATAATATAATATAATAATTAAATTTTATAATAAAATAATATAATAAATAATTAAATTTTAAAATTAATATTTAATAATATTAAAGCTCATCACAATCGAGGGTAACTTACCCCTCGGTAAGGGTGGAATGCCACAAAAATCCACTGACTCGTTATCCTGCAATAACTTCTTGGAATGAAATCTAAGATTTCTTAACAAACAAATACACAAACAAACTCCTCGCATGTTCCCAGTTTTTTCTAAATATTCATCGAAACGACCAGGGGTAGTTCACCCCGTTTTAACGACCACCGACTACAAGATCAATATTCAGCCACCCAAATACGCCACAAAGAAACTTTACAACAAGTCCCACATAATCATCGTCAACTTCAGGGGATGGTTCCACCCCTGAATATAAAACCAGGGAAAAAATATAAAACAAGGAAAAACACGCATCCCTTATCATTTGTCCTCCGTAAAATATCCAAAAACCCGATCAATGTAATCAGGCGGACCCTTCCAATGACAAAAACCTTTTCATATAAGTAATCGAGGCGATTGTTTGGCGGCGTTCGATCGCAGCGATCGAGATCCACGGTAACGGAGACACGCAAAGAGGGACGATCAGGGTTCGCGACGAGACGAGTCGGATCTGGCTTGCAAGGAGTGGGGGTAGGCGACGCGAGCGACGCGAGTCCCGCGCAGCGGCGCGGCCGAGACGCGATCGCGTCGCGATTGCAGCGTTCACCGGGTAGACACGGCCGCCTCGCGGGACTCGCGTCGCGCGCGCCGCGCCATCCCCACTCCCTCCGCCCCCGGCGTAGCTTGTTTCCCTGTGAACGCGCGTGCGCGGCGATCGCCGGCTTTAACGTCGTCGACGCGTCTCCGCGGCGATCGGCCGACGAGTATTTATGCGAGTATTTCGTTCCGGGCGGCGACGAGATGTCGCGGCGCGGTTCTATTTGTTTATGTAACATTGGAGCAGCTTGCGGTGCTTGTGGGCGACGTGCGAGTCCAGATTGAACTTCCTTTTCGAGCTGAAGCGACAGTAGGGACAGTGGAACTGCGGCAGCATGCCGCACTCGAGCTTCAGGTGGCGGTAGAGGGAGGACGCGTTCGAGTAGATCTTCTGGCACTTCACGCACGGATACATTCGCCGCGGCTTGCCCGGCGTCCTTGCCAAATGGTGGAGCCGGAAATCTGCGAAAAATCGTGCGGTCAGCGATGGGCGTGTGTCTGGGGGACCGGCGTGAGATAGACGGGAAGAAGACGGTGCTGCTTAAACGTTAGAGACGGGAGAGATCATGATGATGATGATGATGATGACGATGATGATGATGACGACGATGATTCGGGAGAACGAATCAGAGAGGTAGGGGGTGGGGGGGGGAGAGAAGGAAACGAAATAATAATGCTCGAGGCACAGCGGCGGTGATAACAATTTTGTCAAACGTTATGCTTGCGGTATCGAGAGAAGAATATGTGTGATTAGAGACGGCTTGAGGCCGCGATCGATCGGTCGATCGCGGCTTCGGACAACGGCATACTCACGCGACGGGGCTCGAAAAGAGCGAGCCAGCTTGCACCCGGTTCGGGTCAAAGCGGATTACATTGCCGGGCGCAGCCTGAAAAAGGGATTCGACGTGTTATAGATTTAGAATCTCTCTCTCTCTCTTTCTCTCTCTCTCAAACTCTCTTTCTCTCTCGAACTCTCTCTCAAGCTCTCTCTCTCTCTCTTTCTTCGTCGTCGAATACACATTAGTCTCTTGTATCAGAATAGAATGACATTTATTTCTATAAAAAGATAGTCTAAATAACAAGACACGTCGCCTGGATCAATTGTTCACGTTGTAGAGCATTTTGTAGTGAATCTGTCGGATGTACTCGTCGTTGCCGGACGAGAGCAGGATCGGCCAACATTCCGGGCTCTCCCTGACATGCCGGTGCAAGGACTTCCGCCATTTGTACGTCTTCGAGCAGGCCAAACAGGTGTTAAATTCTGAAAAAGAAATGCATTCGTCTCGTCAGCGATTGGATCGGGCTGCTGGCCAGCGGGTCTCTCTCTCTCTCTCTCTCCCTCTCTCTCGCACTCTCGCTCGCTCTCCAGCTATTTAACTATCTATCTATCTATCTGTCAGTCTCTCTCTTTCTCTCTATTGTCCGGTGCACTGTGCTCAACCTTTACCTTATCGCTAAACCAACAACTCCGCTTATTTTTTTACGTGTATGTTTCGGGTGCAGTCGTGGGTGCTCGAGAAGACAGAACGTTCGGGGCGGAACGGAACGGGCGTGAAACGTGTTCGTGGATCAAACGGGACATTCCGGGACGCGTGTTGTTATCAATTTGTTTAGTTTCCGCGGTCCGGTAATCGAGTCGCGATTCTTTCTTTTTTTTACGATTTCCATGCGAGCCTCGTGAATTTGTTGAAACCGTTTTTCTACGTTAGAGATTCTGGATTTCGAAGCTGCGTTTTTAAGGCGAGTCTCTGTACTGACGATATAATACCTTGATAATTACTTGATAATTATTAATAGTAATAGGGATGTCTAATTGCAAGTTGTGGGAGAAACTACGTCATTTTTTACTATCGTGACAATGTCGCTGACAATTTAACCTTTCGAGTGACTTTCAACTCTTCGCGCTCGATTGGCGATTCTAAAGCGTCATTGAAAATTGTTATTATAATGTTTCAATGTAATTTTATGAATTTAACCCTTAAGTTTTGCAAAAATCGATTCGGTCAGAAAGAAATGCTTATATTTGCTCGAATGGCGGATTTCAGGCGTTTTTGACGAGAATGAGAGAGTAAATCGAATGGAAAGTAACAGAAACAATTTAGGTTTAATAGGAGAAAGTTGTGCATTCGTCAACTGTCTTGCCGAAATTACACTACGTTGCACCGAGACACTTTGATTCAACGCTAAACAACGACAACGCTAAACACCCGTTCCGATTTTATGCACAGGGTGTCCGGAAAATGTTGAAAATCCTCGAAGCCGATGATTTCCGACGAGATTTCATTTCCGACGCTTTTCTTAGAGGAAATGCTGCATGCGGCTTCGTTAATATATTTATGTTAATATTGCATTATATAATATTATATTTTATATTAATATTATGTATTATGTAATATTATAATATTATATGTTATATCAATATTATATATTGCATAATATTATAACATTATATTTTATATCAATATTATATATTGCATAATATTATAATATTATATTTTATATCAATATTATATATTGCATAATATTACAATATTACATTTTATATTAATATTATATACTGCATAATATTATAATATTATATTTTATATCAATGTTATATATTACATAATATTATAATATTATATTTTATATCAATGTTATATTACATAATATTACAATATTATATTTTATATTAATATTACATATTACAAAACATTATAATATTATATTTCATATTATATAAAATCCGCGTATTTCCACCGCTAACTCGTAAACGAAGCCGCGCAGAGCGATTTCCGACGAAGAAAGAAAAATCAACTCGAAATCGCCTCGGCGATCGGCCGCTCCGAGGGACTCGCAAATATTTCCAGACCACTCTGTTATTCGCGAGAGAGAACTCCGCGGCGGAACAAGCTCCGTGAATCGGCGGTTTCCCCAGCTCGAACACGATCCGTCCGAACCGGCGCAAATGGGAATCGCTACAGGAATCGTTCTCCACTATTATCCGATATCATTATTTCCTCGGAAAGCAACCGCCGCGCAGAGGCTGTAGCCGACCATCTCCATGTATTAGACCGATCATTCAGGACAGATCAGTAGCTTCTTAGTGGTTTTATTTACAAAGACCAAGGGCATGCTTTTAGAAAGAAATGTACACTATTTTACAGAGAAGTCTCTTTGGATGGGAAATTTTCGTGGGGCTTTCGTGTCTCCGCTAAAGAGAACCAACCCTCTCTCTCTCTCTCTCTCTCTCTCTCTCTCTCTCTCTCTCTCTGACGGTAGTCCGCGACAGTAATAATTCCCGACGGATGTCGTCGACGTGATAGCGATTTTGTTTGCTTGTTCGTTCGTTTATCGAATACTCGCTGGCGAGGGCCCCGCTTTCGACGACAGAGAATATCGGGCTTGGCTGGCTCTCGCGTCTTTTCATCCCGGCTGTCGCTGATCAATCGGGCCCTCGGGGACTCAGCCGTGCTTTTTTCGCATATGTTTCAACAAGTTGCACCGTAACTTCGTTCTCTTCGGACAGTACGGGCAGAGATATTTCGGCGGCTGGCCGCACTCCTCGCGTATGTGTCTGGTCAACGAGCTGTAATACATGTACACGTTCCCGCAGGCCTTGCACGTGTGCCACTGACTTCCGGTCAGACAACCTGGAAAAGAAAGAAACGACAGGGATCGGTTAATTGGCGGTACACGTTCGTTCATTTTCACTGATACCACCTCGGGGACCTTATAGCATGATAGAACAATCGGACAATCGTGTGTACAGGGGAGGCTTACAGTAATGTCTCCCTTACTGACGCTCGGATTGTCCGCTAAATTTGACGCACAGATTGCGCACTAAAATGGACGATTTGGGAGGAGGAGATACGATTGTTCGAGCCTCGAGGCCTCGTTTTTATAATTCTGGACAATTTATAACTATAAAAATAAACCGCGAGGCTCGAATAATCGTGTCTCCTCCTCCCGAATTGTCCATTCTCGTGCGCAATCTGGGCGCGAATTAGGGAGACATCGCTGTACTTCTGCGGTTAGCGGGCACAGCTCGACAAAAAACAGAACGTTTAACGGGAGATCGTTAAACCGTTGTTCGGATCGGATGACGAGATTATACAGGGTGTTCCAAAAGTGTCTCGCAGTCTGGAAATGGTAGCTTCCAGGTAGGTCATTTAGTCCGTGGTTCCTGAGGTCATTTGGAGCAACTTTTTCCTCAGCGAAAATGTTCTACGAGGCTTCGTTTACGAGTTATCAACGATAAACGTGGACCAATCGGAGAGCAAGCACGGCGGGCGCTCCGCCCTCGCGCGTCGCGTCGGTCGTACGACGCAGCGGCGGTGGCCGCGAGGGCGGAGCGTCAGCCGTGCGCGATCTGTCATTGGTTAGCGATTTTCGTCGATAACTCGTAAACGAAGCGGCGGATGAAATTTTCGCAAAGGAAAAAGTTGCTTCGAATGACTTCAGGAACCCCTCATTTCCGTATTGCGAGACGTATTTCTGGGACAGTCTGTATATTCCGGATCGGTTGGAAATGTTAGGCGCCCCGTGGAAAGGGAAACGAACGTTTCCCGATCTGTCGTCGAGCAATGACGGAAACTCGGGTTAGTCACTGGCCGCTTTCACGGAGGATAACAGAATGATCCGCGACCGAGTTCGCCGAACTCGGATCACTTTTTCATTTCTTCTTTTTCTATATTTGGAGACATTTGTTAAGGCTTGCGCGCGCTCCCATGAACGAGTTTATGTTACGGTCGGACGTGAGACACGATGGCCAAATTAGTAGAACGCAACGACGAACCAAAGCCATTCTATTTCGTCGCTGCGCCGGGAACACATAGAGATAGTGATTTAGGATTGCGATTAGTTCAACGCCCGGCTCTCATGCGATCGTTGTTATAGTTGATGCGCGTTAATTTCGCTCGCCGGGACGAACACTGGTCGGAAACGAGAGGAGAACACACACACACACTGGTCGATATTAACGTAACATACTCGTCGTTTTCACTTTATTTCAAGCTGACAGCTCGCGGAACAACCCGTGGCCGCGGTACATTCGGCTCGACGATTAACGGGGGGAGGGGCCCTGGAGGGGGGAGGGGCCCCGAGGCACGCGGCGGCACCGGCCGTGCTTCCATTGGAAAAATAAAGTCTGATCTATATATCGTCTCTGTGAAGGTTATGTACACACCGGTCATTCGCACGAACGAAGAGAACCGTCGACGACGGTTCGTTCTTCTCGAGGGGAGACGAGGCTGCCGGAGGCGAACCGGCTTTGCAGACCGACGAACGACCGCTTTTTCGTCGAAAGATGCGTCGGAAATGCCGACGCAGAAATTTCCTTGAACGAGACTCCCTCCGTTTGCGAGAAAAGTCGAGTTGGAACACGCCGCGTCTGACCATTGCGCGACGTTTCTACTTGCAGGTCCTTTGCGCCACAAATTAATCTTTTCGCGGATTGTATTCGCTTTTTTTTCCGTTCGAAATCAATCCTTTTGCAGATCGTGTTTTCGGAACACTTTCACGGGTCTGAATTATCCGTGTTTATGCGCAGGGTGTTGCATAATTGTGATGTCAACAGGGAGCAGTTTCAACGCTGTCGACGCAGAATTCTTCGCGGAATCTCGAGCTCGGTCGTCGGTCGTTCGGTCGGCAACGCGCCGGCCCACGTGGCTTTACAATCGAGAAACAGCTTGCAGGCTCGCATTTCGACGCGAGCTCGCGTCTCGTTTAAACGAGAGCCAGATCAGATCGTTCGGCGAGCATCGGGCATCCGGCAGTCCGTTTAGATCTTCGTCGCGCAGCCGTGCTCCTTCTTCAAATGGTTCAGCAGGTTGAACTTCATCGGCATCACACTGTAGCAGAAGGGGCACGTGTACAAGATCCTGCCGCACTCCTCCCGCACGTGCCGGTTCAGCGCCATTCTCGACCTGTACGTTTTCTTGCACTCGCAGCACACGTGGAAACCTGTAATTTGAGGAAGAAAGGCGAGTTTAAATAGGATGCTCCACCGCAGTCGCGCTAATCACGAACAAGAAGCTCTCTCAATCTCTCTCTCGCTCTCTCTCTCGCCCCACAAAAGCATCAGCAAAGCATACTATTTCCTCTTTCTTTTTCGCTATCCTCGAATCAGCAGGCCTCGATACCTTCGAGTCTGATTCATCGGGAACCGATCAAGTCCCCGCGAATCATCGGAGATCCTCTGAAACATTTAGGGGAGACTGGGATAAGTTGTCCTTGTATTTATAGCTCGACGAACGACAGAAGTTCCAGCGTCGTTGGTTCATTGTTTCCTTCCTAAATAATCGGTCTCTGGAGATCTTATGCAGGGTCTCCCGTAATTATGGTACTTCCGGGAAATGAGGGGTCCGCGAGGTGATTTCGAGCAACTTTTTCCTTTACGAAAATCTTCTCCGAGGCATCGTTCACGAGTTATTAACGGAAAAGTGGTGGCCAATGCGGGGCGAGCTCGGCTGGCGCGAGGCGGCGCGCCGCGACAGAGCCAATCAGCGGAACTGGGCTCGTAGACTCGGCCGCCCCGCGCCGGCCGCGCTCGCTCTCCAATTGGTCCACGTTTTTCGTTGATAACTCGTAAACGAAGCCGCGGAGAAAATTTTTGTAAAGGAAACAGTTGCTTCAAATCACCTCGGGAACACCTAATTTTCCGCTCGTGCAATAATTTTGGGACACCCTGCACTGTGCCTCCTGCGAAACCACCTCGCGTTAGCCAAGCTCCTCATTGATCAGTGTTCTTCCAATAAATAATCCGTAACAATTATTCATCACCAAAAACTGTTCTCGTTAATATAACGGCTAATTCTAACCAAAAACTATTTCCGTCATTTCTAATGGTGATTGGCAATCGAAATCGTTTTAAGCAACATTTAATGATTCGCTTCAAATTTTTCTTCCTTTTTGCTTATATTGATTATGGTCCTTTTTTTATATAACGACTTCCTCTGGGGCAGGTTGATACTTTTTCTCTGGAAAAAGATACTTTTTCTCTTTATTCTTCTCATGTTGATTGTATCACAGACAATGGAGCGACAGAATGAGCTAAAAAGAAACGTACAAAGGAACAAAGAGCGCCGAATAAACCGCAAATGTTTTCAACATTTATCGAAAGTCCATCGGCTAAACGTGCAACAAGAAATGGCATTGATGAAAAAAAAAATCAAAGCCAACGACAGCAACGATAAAACGAAGCGCGAATAACACGTCGATTAAACGAACTGATAATAAGTTTGTACAATAGAAAGCGTCCGAAGAAACATTTTAGAAAGCGACTAATTTTCATTTATTTCGTTCCCTGTGTCAATTATATTTCTAATAGAATTGTTTCATTTACGCACTTGAATAACCGGATCACAATTACGCTGCAATAAACACAATCAAATAACATATCTCGAGTGACAAAAAACAGTTATTAACACTTCCACGACCGCGCCAGAAACCTCAAAAATTTCATCCTTCAATTAAAATATTTTATTCAATTAAACAAAAATTACGAAGCAGCCATTCGTGCCTCTTGCAAATATTAATAAAATGAAGCAATCATTTTTAATTTTTAGAAATTAGATGTGCAAGATTTCCCCGTTCGGTCGTCAGTCGACTGAATTTAAAATGAGGAAATCTCCCCGTTCGGTTGGCTAAGCGTCAACCCTTTGCACTCGAAGCTATTTTAACTGTAAATATAAAATTATTTGTATTATATTATATCTATCTATATCTATTATTGTATTATATTATATTATTTTATATTATAAAATTAACAATTAATTTTTTACATGATAAAAATTAACAATTAATTTTTTATATGATAAAAATTAACAATTTTTCAAATCTAAACTTCGTTCATATAAAAATTATCTTAAAACGTGATGTAACAAATTTCAGCGGTGCCTCTGAGTCGCCACTCGAGTGCAAAGAGTTAAGATGGCGCTCCAATCGCGGCGCTTTAAACGAGCGTCAACCTGCCCCCTCCCCCCAAAGGCAGCATTAATTTGCCGCGCATCGAGGTACATCGATACATTTCGCATTCATTTAGGAAACGTTTCATCGTTTGTGTTGCATGTATTTTCTGAAATCGTGCTTCGCAACATGCGAACATATATATTCGATATAATATTATCAAAATCGAGAAGTGAAGAATCAATGAAAACTTACCCCAGTCTGCCCGATACAAGAACAACGAGTCGATGATTCGATATTATTGTTTCTCTTCCTCGCGAACGAACACTGCTGCGGCATATATATATAACACAGGCACAGAAAATTGCGACGAGAGACGCGAAGAATATTGCAGACGTGAGTTTATAACTCGATTCAACGCGAAAATAATCTCTCCAAGCTTTCCGGCGCAGCTTTCCAAGCTTTTCGAAGCGAGCACTCGACACCGAATTGCACGAAAGAAGCACCGATCACACACTTTTTGTCCCGACGATACCGCGATCGCGATCGTTCACGGTGACATTCCGCGCGAAATATGCTCAAAAGTAACCCCAAACTCCGTCTGTGAAAGACGAGATTGTCCGCGCGCACATTTTCGATCGAAGAAACTACAGAACGCGTCACCGTCGAATGTAACACTGGCAGATCAACTTCCGAGAGCACAGCTTCCGCGCCAGGTGGCGCTGGGCTCGCCGACCGCAGCGACACCTATGCGAACGAGGGTACACTTGGATCGAACTTCAGGTGGATCAGCGAGACCAGAGGATCGACCGCTGCAATGAAGATCGGAGCGTCGTTTCGCGAAACGTTTTCTTATTAAAAATTGTGAACTGTGTTGTGAAGTGTTGAACCAAGAAAAACGACGGACCGGCTCGTGCAACGAGGCTTCTTGCGCTTCAGTCGGGGGATGCATCTTTCCTGAAACAGGTAAGTTCGATTGTTGGTTATTATTAATCGGATCATCGGGAAGACGCACTTTCGATGCAGCGTGCGCCGGTTCCCTTTGCGCACGCGTCGACAAGTAATCTTTTTCTCGGTCGTCCGGTAAAATTGTTCTTTTCTCCGAATTGAAATCACGTCGATCGTAGAATCATTTCGACACATTTTCGTTTTGCAAATAACTCTTGCACTGTTTCCTTTATTTTTGGCATTACGAAAATACATGCATTTTACCAGAGTATTAGGGATTACGTGATAAAAGTTCCGACGACGCCCTCCTTCGTTCGCCTTCATTCTTACAAGTCTAAGATCGGTGTGTGAAATCAGTCGTACGTTCCTTGTGAGCCGAGCTTCCGGTTGGAGACGCGATTCGACCGAACGAGCCGACGATTCAATGGAACGCTTTCGTAAACGATTATTATTATTATTATTACGGTCGCCGAATCATCGAGATCGAATATATATCGTTACAATTTAACCGTTTCCGCGTCAAATTATCGTCTGTCGTTCGATTAAATGTTGTTAGTTTCTTTTTTTTTTTTCTTTTTTGCGGAACAGCATGGAACACCGTGTTGCCATATTGTTGTTTCTATTTTTCAAAATGGCGAGAGAATACAAATGAATTTTTACCGAGGTGGCGTAGACTTTCGAACACGACGGAAAGAAATGAGAAGCATTGAACAACGTAATCGAGACCCTAACGGCGTCATAGGTTCTAATTTATAAGGTAATGATTATCGCTAATTAATCAGTCGGAGAAACGTTTCTGGTGCTCTAACGGTATCTACGAGAGTTCAAAGCTCGCCGAACGAAGAGGTCATATCGAGGGGCCAGGCTGTCGAGCGTAGGAGACTTTTTGTCTGTCGTGAAGTTAGGTTAAGTTTCGAAAATCGGTTTCGATGCTCGAGAACAGCGACACCTCCGTGTCGCTATGGTACTAAAGTCGCCTAAAAAGGCGACCGGAAAAGAAATATTAATGAACGCTAGAGAAATTGTTATTTAATCGTTTCTTGCCGTTAATAGATAGCAACGCCGGCTGGATCAGAGCTGGGCATTAATATTTGATGACTATTTCGCGATTATTTTTGTAATTGATCACGAGAGGCAGTCGAGGTCGTGTCAATATTTTAAATATAATATTTTTAATATAATAATATTATACTGTTATGATATATATACCGTATTAAATAACATATAACATGTTATTATGATATATATACCATATTAAATAATATATAACATATTATAATATATACGCCATATTAAATAATATATAACATATTATTACAATATACACAACATATTAAATAATATATATAATATTTAATTTAATATAATAAATTATATTCACGATTATTATCAAACGCCAGAATATGAAATTTGTCATTTAATCGTAATCAAAAGATATAATCATTACATGATCAAGGATTACTACGTTGGTTATAAGAATATTTCAGAATAATAAATAAGAATGTTTCAGAATATTTTCAGAATATGTCAGGACATTTTCAGGACATTTTTAGAACATTTGCAGAACATTTTCAGAACATTTGCAGAACATTTGCAGAACATTTTCTCGCCCAACTCCGATCGGAAGTGAAAGAATCTCGACCCACCACAGAAGCATCGCTCTAATCGAACAATCGAAACCAGCTTCGCTAACGAATCGCGCTTCGTGTCCGCGGCAAATAGAGAATTTCTCACCTGCGTCCTATCTAACAATCGTAAGGCGTTCATCGTACCAACCGAACATTTATAATGAGATACAGATCGCAGTCATTACCAGCAACGAGATCAGGAGCAGAGACTGTGTCCACTAATCGAAGGAACAACGCGAAATTTTCAGGTAAGTTGCACCGGAAATTTCAATTCGACAATTACGGAAAAAAATTCACCGCTCGCGTGCGATATAAAAACTCATCACCGACGACACAGAGATTTCGCGGAGCACCCAAGGGACTACGTCGAAATTAAACCTTCAAGATCAATTCAAGATTAGAATCAAGGTCGGCGCGCTTCTTTTTCCAGCACCGTGGCATCGCGAAATCTCGAAAGCTCGAAAGCTCGAAGGCTCGAGAATTCGAAAGGTGCTCCCACGCAGCGTTGTTCTCCCGGCGAACACAGTTTGCGCCCGAAAGCTTCGACAGTAATGACTGTGTAGGTCTACCGAGCACTAGAGATTACAAGAAAAAGGAGTCTAGATCGGCGAGACGGCGTAGAAAAATGGGAACCATTCGCGCCTAGACCGATCGAGAAGGGGCGGCAGCTGATATTCCGCGGATGCCGGCTTCGCGAGCCACGAATTATTGGGACCGAACGGTCCCCTTGCCTGCGAAGAGGTCGCTCGCACAGCCACGTGTGCGGAGCAGACGAGAGGCCTGCTTGAATCCCGGATTCAAGCGTTCGACTCTGGCGACCGCAGATTCGACATTCTGGCTCTAGCGCTCGGTTTTCTCCGGCGAATCGGAGCGGATGGTTTTCGAAAGGATTCACCGGGAAGACGAAAGAGAATCGAGGACAATTATTAAGAAGGAGCGAGGGGAACGAACGAATTTCATCGGGGAAAAAGGACGCAAAGTTCGAGGAAGATTCGAGGAAGATTGCAGCGAGGCTTCGCAAATTTTGGCGCGCCGCGTTCCGGTCGCGCGGACAGCTTTTCCCGAGGCAATGATCCTGTGCCTTGACTTATGAGCTCGACAACGCGAGTAAGATAGTTCTCGCGTAGTCCTCGTTCGCCGCTTCAGAGCACCGAATTGCGTCCCGAGTTGCATCGATACAGAGAAGTCTCTCGGGGTCCAGCTGCGCGCTAAAACCATCCGCTCCGCTCGATCGGGCCACGCGCCAATGGGACGCCGGCGGCTGCGGGAACCTTAGAAGTCTCTGATTAGATACAGATTATTGTCCAACGGCGATTAGGCTCCAATACGGGTGTCCGGGCAGGCTCAAAGGACACGGCGCCCGCTCGGAGAACGAGCTCTCCGCGCGCTTCCGCCACGTCTGTTCGTCGCGTTCCCGCGGCCGGATCTCCGTCTCCGTGCACTTCGCAGAGAAAGAGAGCCAGAGAGAGCCAGATAGACAGAGAGATAGAAAGAGAGAGATAGAGAGGAGAGAGATGCCCCGGGTCGACGATCGGAACAGGCACGACGCGGCTCTGACGCGGGCTAAGGCAATCGGATGGCGCGGCCCCGCTTTGTCCGGGTTCACGTGTTCGAGGACGTGATCTTGAAGTGTTGCTCGGCCTGGTGCGCGTGCAGAATGAACGCCTTGAACGCGGCGAACGGGCAGAGCGGGCACTTGAATTGCGGCGGTTCGCACTTGTGCTTCAGATAGTTGCTCCACATCTTGTAGAACTTGCTGCACTTTGTACACGTGTAGCCGAGAACCTGGTCGCCCATGTACATCTTCCGGTAGGCTGAAAACAGAGGGACCAAGTTAGAGTGACGGCGGACCAGCGGGGGAGCGGCGGGGGGAAGGAGAACGGAGGCTCTCCCCGAGGCAGCGGAAGCGGCCCGCCCGGCCGCGGAAACTTCGTGAGCGCTTTTCTATTAAGAGAGTCAGAAGAGAGGGTCATTCTCGTTTTCTCTTTCTCATTTTCTTTGGCTTTTTTTAGGCCGGCACGAAGGAATCTCTCGGAGGATCTGGGGGATGATCTCGGGGATATCTGCGACTTTTTTTCGTGGAACGCGCTCGCCGCCCACGCGCGACTTCTTTTTCTTTTTCACCGATGCGGCGCTGCGGAAATGCGGTGAGTTCGAAAATATTATTCAAAGTATTTGAGACGAGGTTTTTCGTTGCCGTTCGGCGACCCGCGAACGTTCTCCTCGCAGAGCGGGCCTTTTGTTCCACCGTTTCGTGACCACTAAGAGACGGAGCTATCGCTACAAAGAGATTTTATTTCGACAGGATTCTTATACATTCGTCGTCGTTGATAATGACGGTCGATCGATAATCACGCGGGAATAATACTTATCGGAAGTGTACCGTAAATGCATCGTGACGAAAGACACCTTTCGTTCGCTCGCGCGTGAAAGCTTGCAAGCAAGTATTATTATTTATCTTGCAAAACGGAGGAGAACAAAAATCTAGGCGCGGAGTTCTGCGGTACGGCGACGCAAAATTGGTTCTGTTCTCTTGTTTTTCTTGTTTCTTTTTTTTTTTGTATATCACAGGCACCTTAAGGCAGCTCGGGACCGCGTCCCAAACGCTCGCCTAGATATCGTTGAACGCGCGCGCGCGAATACGCGCGTCGCTCCGGCAGACCAGAATACAAAAATCAATGTTTCGGCGTTCTTAAAAGTACACTCGCTTCTTAAAAAAGAAACCCGAGGCGGCGTTCTCTCTCTCTCTCGGAGCCTCGAAATGATACGCACGAAAAAGGGTCCGAAAGGGTTTTAGCGCGGGCCGCCTCTGCCCAACGCTTCGAACGAACGAATCGACGGCTTCGCGATCGATTCGAAGATACTCGATTCCTCGGCTCAAAATTTCCCGCGCCGGCGCGTCTGTACTCGAAGCGTAGAAACCGTTCCGCGAGGAAATCGCGATTGTAACCCGATTCAACCCCTTCGTCGCGAGCCGCGGATGTAGCTGGCATCCTCGCGATGTCCTCTGCGCGCGAGAGCGCCCGCTGTGGCCGAGATCGCTCTCCTTTCCAAGCTTCGTAACGCACCCTTGCGTGCACCCTGTTCAGTTAATACGCGCCCTTCTCGGCGCGGCGACCGAGAAAAGCGAGCCGCGCGGAGCTCGTCGCGACGAAAGGGTTGCGGAACGGTCGCACCCCGAAGCGAAGAACGCCGTCTCGAGCCTCCCTCGACGTTTCCGTATCATCGAGAATATTCGCGCGTAGAAGATCAGCTCTTAGAACATCGATCAATTCTGTACATTGCTGTGATGCCGCTTTTTATGGTTCTCGATGCACCATTTGTGGGGGCTCTGGTAAGGGCAGGCCTCGCAGGCAAGCTTCGGCTTCGCGTTCACGCATTCGAACTTCCGGTGCCGCCACAGCGACCTGTGAACCGCGTAAGCTTTGCCGCAGTCGGCGCATACGAAACTCCTTTCCCGAGGGTCGGCCGGCGATCCGTTTGGCTGCCGTTGGTCGGCCCGCCGATTGTTTCTGGTCGGCTCGTCGAACACGTACACGGTCTTGTAAGGCCATAACAACGCTGAAACAACAACATCGAGTCCGGTTAATATAGGTGTGTCGGTGACGACCGGATATGGAAGTTCGCGCGTCGTTCCGGTCGGACACATACGCCATCATATCACACGAATGAACATAGTTGCGTTTGTTTCTTTTTTTTGTTCTTTTTTCGACGGATCTGACCGCTCAGAGAAGTTCGTTACCTCTTTTCTCGCCCGATCGCCGGCACCCTTCCGTCGCCGGCACCCACCTGAAAAGATTTTTTGGAACACGTTAGAGACCCACGCGGACGACATTGCCACCGATAATCAAATAATGCTGCTCGATGGTCAAAGGACACACACACACACACACGTACGCACGCACGCACACGATCGTAATGCCTCGGTGAAACGTATCGAATCTTTTTTTATTGCGTTCACGAACGGATTACAAAGAAGTTGCAGGCGCGGCTCGATCTCGGCGAAAGTCACGCCGAGTTCCATTGCGCCTCGAATCGGCTGTTACAAAATACTCGCGAACGGCGCGCCGTTTAATTAGGGGTGCGTTCTACACGGTTCTATTTGCGTCGGCTGTCTCTTTCTCTCTCTCTCTCTCTCTCTCTCTCTCTCTCTCTCTCGCTCTCTTCCTTTCGGCGTCGCTTAATGAGCGCGACTCGTCTCGTCGCGCCGATCGCAAACGGAAGACAGAGTACGTCGATCTCTCTCTCTCTCTCTCTCTCTCTCTCTCTCTCGCCTCTATTACGGCGCGTCTATGCGCGCGGCTAGGGAAAACCGCAAGGAGATCCGAAAAGTGTTCACGGATGCGTAATACTGAAATTCTGTGCGGGACGCGGTGGAAAAATTATCCTAGATTACGTGTACAATCTCCGCGGGGGGCGGGGGAGTATTACAATCGTTCGAGTCGTGGTTTCTCGCTGTTTCTTACTCTCTATCGATTCTCTCTAAATACTAGACGGGGTGTCCTGAAACCGGAAGCTTTCGAGTACCTCGCTGTTGAAATCGTTTTCTCGACGGGTCGATTGCTTTTTTTTTTAACGGAAAATGTCGGAGCTGCGTCGAACAGCTTGTAAAAATATATATATACGGTTCTAACGAGGAAAGCGAAATTCTCGAGATCTTCGAGAATTCTCCAGCTGAAAGAAAGATATTATTGTGAATCTACCCGTTTCGAGCAACTTTTTCCTTTACAGAAATGTTCTCCGATGCGTCGTTTACGAGTTATCGACGAAAAACGTGGAGCAATCGGAGAGCGAGCGCGGCCGGCGCTCCGCCCTCGCGCGTCACGTCGCCCGTATGACGCGGCGGCGGTGGTCGCAAGGGCGGAGCGTCAGCCGTGCGCGATCCGTTATTGGTCAGCGTTTTTCGTTGATAACTCATAAACGAAGCCGCGGATCGAAGTTTCGCTAAGGAAAAAGTTGCTTCGAATAACCTCAGGAATCATTCCTTTCCGAGTGTTAAACGTAATCACGGAACACCTTGCACAGGACATCTACGAAAAGTTGGGAGTCCCAGATATCTGAGAATCTATATTTTTGCGTGTACAATGCTGGCCGAGGTATTCGCACACAAGGGTGAATTTTATTCGATTTAATTCGATTGGTCTTTTAATAATGCGACGGGTAATCGAGGAAGAGTTCTTGTTCGTTCAGTTTTGGTGATAGAAAACTTCGCTATTGGCAGGCTACAAAAACATTATCGGAAACAATATAATTCGTCGTTAACGGTTGATTTACATTTTAATCGCCTTGGCGACGATCGTTGATTCGTTTGACACGAGTCGAGCTCGTATTCGAATTAATTTACTAATATCTTCTAAACCGATACGAAATTCGATTCTTCTGTCGTCGAGCAGTCTTAAAAACACCTTCGACCCTTCTGAGCACGTTCATAAAAAAAAAAGTTCCAGATCAAAACCGTTGTCGCGAGAAACATTTCTCTTTGCCCAAAACTGTCGAGGAAGGGTTTTCGGGTGTCCGCCTTCGATTGCTATAGCTCTCATCTACACTATATATTTTATATATATACATTATATATTTTGGACAGCGGATATTTATGCAAAAAGAAAATCGTCTGGTTAGACCGTAGTAAGCAGAAGCAGAATAAAAATGTATATTCTGTAATAGTAAATTTAATAGGTCGAAAATAATAAAACGGTATACATATCATTGTATTTTACCAGCTAGTGAAAGGGTGAAAGGGCCCCTCGAAGTTCATCGGATGAAATACGAAAGATTTCTAAATACGAAAACTGGCGAATATGAAAAAGAAACACGTACCTCTTATTTTTTGGTTGTCTAGGACAGTGGGACCGATTACTGTGGAGTGACCAATTACCGTGCCTTTCGAACCATTGAGCGTTCTCGTTCGGCCTCCGAACGCATTAATAACGTACTTCCGCGTTAATAACGTACTTCTAAACAAAATAAAAGGATAAATAAATTTGATACGTCTTGCGCGACAAATACGAAGTTACTCAGGCCGAAGAAGAAGCCAGAGACACAGCATTTGGTCAGCCCACGGTAACCGGCTCCACTGCCCTCTAATACAGAGTATCTCAAAATTAATGTCGAAGCGAGAAGCGAGAGGTTCCTGAGGTGATTTCAAGCAACCTTTCCCTTTACAAAAATTTTCTCCGCGGCTTCGTTTACGAGTTATCAACGAAAAACATGGACCAATCGCGAGAGCGAGCGCAGCCGGCGCTCCGCCCTCCGCGGCGGCGGTGGTCGCGAGGGCGTGGCGTCAGCCGTACGCGGCCTCTCATTGATCAACGTTTCTCGTCGATAACTTGCGAACGAAGCGGCGGATCGAATTTCCGCAAAGGAAAAAGTTACTCGAAATAACCTGAAGCACCTTTCACTTCAAGTACAACAATTTCCGAACACTCCGCATATCCGAGCACCAAAGCAATCAGCAGCGGCTTAAAAGCCCCTCGTCGAGAGTTACTCGAACGGTTCTCTCCGTGCGAAAACGCGGCTGCTTATCGTCTACCGCACTCCAACGATTTGCGAACACATCGAGAAGAGACGCTCGTGAAACCTCATGGTGTCCCTTCATCGAGAACGAAACATTCGGGACAGCTAATCGCGCCGCGGTCTCTAGCTACCGTCCTACTACTGTTTGCCGGGGTCGGCGTTGGGTGCGCAATGGAACGTCTTCATGTGCCTGCGCACGCAGAACGAGTAGTTGCTGCGGAAGTTGCAGAGGTCGCAGCAGAACTTCAGCACGCCGGTCTCGTGTACGTTGCGCACGTGCCTCTCGACGTTCGCCTTGTAGGTGCTCTTGTAAGGGCAGAACGAGCAGGCGAAGTGCGAGCTCCTCGGGTTCATCCGGCAGCCGAGCCGCATGTGCTTCCTGAGCAGGTTCTTCAGCGGGAACACCTTCTTGCAGAAGCCGCACATGTGACGCTTGTGGACGACCGAGTAGCCTGGCACGGCGAGCGGCGTGCTGCCGCCGCCGCCGCCGCCGGCCGTCCCTTGGCCGGTCACCCGGAACTTCTCAAGCTCCGGATGTAGCGGCATTCCGTCGACGGGGTTGCCGGCGTAGCCGTCGACGTAGCCCGGCACGTTCCACACACCTGGAACAGATCGAGAGAAGAACGGATGAAGCGGCAGTTCGCGGATCGGCGAGGACATCGTTCCGCCGGAACGAAAGGAAACGGTCGGAAGCTATCGCGTTCGAAATTTCTCTACCGTGATCGTGCCACGAAATCGAGTCGGGTCGAGCATGTCCTTCGAACAACCTTCTTTTTATTGAGAATGTGAACAACGAAGGAGGGGAGGCTGTATCGTAAATGGGCGTGGCCGGAGAGAGGGCGTGGCCGGAGAGGCGGCGTGGCCGGAGAGAGGGCGGGCCGCCGACGTCAGAACTTACGGACAAGGTGCACGGCAAACCGGAGACACACTGTTTGCCCGTGCGACAACTTAGGGGATCTACACTGGTCGACGCGCGTTAGTTCGTCATCACTGTCATCACTGTTCCACCTCGTCCCCGCGAGAAGCTTCGACGTCCCCCGCGGCGCGGCGGCGTGCGCGTCACTAAGCCGGGAACTGCGAGTGCACGTGTCTCATGTGCCTGAACAGAATGTCCTTGCGGCTGGTCCTGTACTCGCATATCCTGCAGCAGAACATCGGCGGCAGCCCGCAGCCGGTGCTCAGATGGCGCTGCAGGCTCGCCTTCCACGTGTACCCCTTGCCGCAACGCGGACAGATGAAGATCGGCTTGCCGGACTGGTCCGACGCGTCGTCCAACAGATAGCCCAAGTCCGGCCCTAAAAAATCAAAATTCCGCCAGTTAGAACAAGAAATGATCGCACCCGGTGCACAACACGTCCGGCCTTGTCGGACCTGGAACAATAAGAGAACAACGAACGGGCGATGCGATCGCGTTGTTTCGTCGCGGATGGATGCGAAAGCATAGCTTTGCCACGAACGGAACACGTTTCGGATCGTCATCGCGATAATGGACGGGAGGAGGCTGCGGGGGTTTGGGGGGGGGGCGGGGGTGGGTTAAGCGACGAAAGGCGGATGGTTGGTGATTATCGTAGCGCAAAGAAGCCGTCGCGGCGAGAGATCGTCGTTGCGTGCTGGGCCTCCGATTGTCGTCGGACGACGATGTCGGGATCGACGAAACGAGAAAAACGGTGTGAACGGGAATGGAAAAATCAGAAACAGGCGGCTGGTGCTGGTTCGAAACGGTGATCGTAACTTTATTCATACCAAAGAGGAGCCTTCTTTCTGTTGCGGGCGGGGGAGGGGGAGAGGATCGCCGGGGTGTTCGGCCGGCGAACGACAATTAGCCTAATGCCTTTTACATCGGCGTGCATCGGGTCGGATCACGGTTCGTAGAGGTCGCAGTTTCGCAGTTCAGACAAGAATAGAATGTATTCTTTTTTTTTATTATTGCAAACGACATCGCAACAGAGGACAACTACAGAGAACTAACAGAATAAACGCAAACGAAACTCGTTGGTCCGCTTGGTAACGCTGGGGGATGATGATGATCGCTGAGAGGGTACACAGGCGACGTACGGTAAATTTCTACCGTATTTTCGCTCGGATCGCGCAACGATAATGGACAATTTCGGGAAACGGAGATACCGTCGATCGATTATTCGACTCGTCGCGGCTCGTTTTTATGGTTATCGATCGTCGTTCGACTGTAGAAACGAGACGCAAGGGATCTGAATAATTTGCGACATTTTTATAAGTTGGAAGGATTTGCTGGGGAGAATTTATTACTAGGGATTTACTAGGGAATATTAATAAAATAATAATATTATTGTTACTATAATTACTACTACTACTACTGCTAATAATAATAATAATAACAATAATAATAGTATTATTATTAGTAGTAGTATAGTAGTAGTGCAGCAGTAGTAACTATAGTAATAATAATAATAATAATAATATTAGTAGTAGTAATGATATTAATAAAAATAATACTAGTAGTAGTACTAGTAATTATATTAATAATAATAATACTAGCAATATATACTAGTACTAGTAATTATATTGATAATAACAATACTAGTAGTAGTAGTAGTAGTAGTAATTAATAACAAAAATAATAATAATATTATATTATTATATTATTACTATATTATTATTACTATAATTACTAATGCTGCAACTACTACTACTATTAATAATAACATATAATAATAATATTACTATTATTATTAGTACTTGTAATAGTAGCAATAATGGTAGTAATTATAGTAATAATAATAATATTAGTAGTAATAGTACTAATTAATAATACCAATATTAATTACATTAATTAATGTAGTATTAATTATGTAATCTTAACGTAATATGTATATTACATACATAATACATAATTATTAATATTAATATTATATAATACATATATATTACATATATTAAACATAATTATATAATGTAATATAATATCAATTACAGTAATTAATAATAATTATATAATATAATATTAATTACAGTAATTAATAATAATACTAATAATAATAGTATTATTGTTATCATTATTATATTATTATTATTATTATTGTTATTATTATTGTCATTACCAAATTTACTAGAAACAATCGATCGTAAAGAATGTACTGTAACAACCTCGCGGCAGGCGTTTTTCACAATTACCGATCGTCAACGACCAGACAAAGAAAAAAACCTGGCCGCGAGCCAGGACCAATCGCATCGCCTCTCCCGAAATTTCTCCACCAGTGTGCGAAATCGTTGCGCGAATCATACAGAAAGGATTGTACTCGATTCTCTTCGGGTATTCGGCGGGAACAATTAGTAACAAGCAATACTTATATCGTGCGCCCCGAGCGTTTAACGTGCGGCGACGACGACGACGACGATCAACAGATCTCCTCGACCGACACGGGCGCGGTGTGCTCGCGCGCCACGTGATATCTCAGCAGTGTCGGTATCCTGGCTCTGTGGGTGCAAAACGGGCACGGATACAGCGGCTCCATTTGACAGAAAAAATTCATGTGTTTCCGGAGGCTCCGCCAGTCGCTGTACTTCTTCGCGCACTTCAGACAGAGCAGCTCGTCCTTGCAGCGCCGCCACAATTCGCGGGGCAGTTGGTCGCAAAACAGACGTCGTTTCACTGAAACAGGATCGGAAAATCATGTGAGCGAGATCTCTGTGTATATGTGTGTGCGCGCGGGGGGAGACAGAGGGGCGCGAAAATGTCGGAAGGGAACGATCAAACAATCAGGGAGGAAGAAGGCGGCGTTCTTTTTTTATTGTAAAGAGAGGCCCGCGCCGATTCGACGGCCACGCCTTCTCGCCGCGCTCTCGAGACGATCGATACACTGTATCCCGTGCAATTATTGATGTGCGCGCGAGCACGGAGGCCGGGGTGCGCGCCCCTCGAACGACGAGCGCGCGCGCGAGGAAGACCTGGCCGGGGAGAGTTCGACGCGCGGAGGAAAGGGTGACGACATCGATGCGTGGACACACTGAAAGAGAGAACGAAATTAAAGTTCGCAGGCAAGAGGGGGGTGGGGGCGGAGGGAGGGAGATCCGTGGGGGTTCGATCTGGCACGCGGCGACGCGGTAGGAGAACAGAAAATAGGATCTTCTCTCGAGAAGGGTGTTTTTCTTTTGTCCCGGTGAAGTCGAGAGGAAAGCATTTGCCGTGAGATACGTAAATCGTGTGTATTTATTAGTTTTCTTCTGTTTTAAGTAACACCTTATACAACAACAAAAGGGTCTTTCTGACGAGATATCCTGCTTTACGTATCGCGGGTTCAAGTGAACAAAAGGAAATCAAAAATATTTCAGGCTCGGGCTCTTTTCGCCCGCGGCGACGCAACGAGGGCACCCTGACCGACGCGTCGACGACAAGTCGCGCTCTCGAGATCTTCTTTTTACTTTCGTCGCTCCTCCTTTTATATTTGTTTTTGCTTGCCGCACACCACGCTTCGTAAAACGCGCGTGCGTTATTCTTTCTTTTTTTTTCTTTTTTTGGTTAAATCGATTCGTCGACCAGGAACGAACGAAAAGAAGCGTGAACGCGAGACGAACGATTTCTCATTTTTTCCTCTCTTTCTTTCTTTTTCTTCTTCTTCTTCTGCTTCTTCTTCTTCTTTTTTGCTTTCCGCCGTCGCTTCTTCGTGCGCGCGTTTCTTTTTTTCTTTTTTTACTCTGTCATCCCTCACGTCACAGCCTAAAACAACGCCGATCTGCCGCCGATCGCGAGAAAGATCATCGGAGCCGTCACGTTTGTCGACTGCGACAATAACGACCGGCCGGCGAACGATCGCCGGCCACGTCCTGAGCAACAACGATACCATTTTTTGGATAGAAGTCGTCGTCGAAGTCCTTTTTAATAAGTGCACCATCGCAGATAGTTATAATCCTAGTTCCCTTTAATAAAACGCAGTCTTAACGGATTAATTCGGTGAATCGAAGTGAAACAATCGGGAAGAATATAGCGAGAAACGGAGGGGGGCGGTGGGTGAGGGGAAACACGTGAGAAACAAAAAGTCGGAGAAATTAGTAGTGTTGATGAACGGCTCGAAACATTCAGCACCGTCGAGGCGCGACCCGCGCGGCCGCGCCACGAGGAGGAACGCCGTCAACTCGCATCGTACAGCATAATCATTTTTACACGTACTCGTCCAAGGAAACCGCTTAACCCGTTGCGCTGCTTACGCGTGGCCGAAACAATGGGGAAAAAAGCGCGCGGCGCGGCGCGCCCTGTTTTGTTCGCGTCGCCTCGTTTTAACGCGTTCACAGCCGAGAGATGACGAATAATACTTAATAATAAGAAAAAAGAATGCGACACGAAGACACGGAATTTTTTTCGCGCGAACCGCTTCGATTAATTTAAGCATTTAAAAAGGGGGGAGGGAGATGGATAACGCTCTCTCCCGCGTCCTCTCGGCGCCGTCTTTGCAAGCTACGCGAGATCGCGTGGAAAGAAAACGATGAAAACAATATATATATATATATATATAAACAATACTTTGGGTAACAAAAACAAAATTAATATAATATATATAATAAAACAAAAGTATGGTATTTGCGGAAAATGATTCCTGAGGTCATTCGAAGCAACTTCTTCCTTTACAAAAATGTTCTCCGAGGCTTCGTTCACGACTTATTGACGAGAAACGTGAAACCAGTCGGAGAGCCAGTGCGGCCGGCACTCCGCCCTCCGCGTCGCGTCGGCCGTATGACTCAGCGGCTGTCGTCGCGAGGGCGGGGCGTCAGCCGTACGCGATCTCTCGTTGGTCAGTGTTTTTCGTGAATAACTCGTAAACGAAGCCGCGGAGAAAATTTTTGTAAAGGAAAAAGTTGCTTCAAGTCACCTCAGGAACCTCTCAGTTCCCGGAAATACAATAATTTTAGGGCACCCTATATATATAAATACCACCGATTATTGCATGCGGCTGGTTTAAAAAAAAGAGAACGATGGAAACGAAAGAAGTTCCCGCCGAAAATTTCGGTCACGCGTGAGCGCGAACAAGTTAAGCCGTGTTTCAGTCCTCTGCGGCGCACGCAGAGTGATACGAATGTATACAGCTATGAGAGAAACAAAACAACGAATAACCGACAATATGTTCGGAAAAAAAACGTAACGTAAAACTTATCGAAAGCCCAACACGCGCGCTATATATATATATATATATAATATATATATAATATATATATTTATATATATCAAATAATCAGCCTTTAGTATCGCGAAAATATTTTCTCGTGCTCTCCTTCATTCTCGTTTGTTTTTTTCTCCATTTTTCTTTTTTACAGAACGAGCAACAAAGCGTATCTTCTTCATCTTGCACTCGGATGCACATCGTCGATGCACGTGCAAAGATCCAGAGCTTATTAAGACACTTTTTTTTATTTTTCAAGAAAACGGCACATAATCGTCGCCAAAAATTTCGATAATCGTCCCCCGACGGGGGGGACCCCCCCTGGTCTTCTTCTTTTCTTTTCTTTCTTTTCGTATTCTCACCGTGATAAAACGCTCCTTCGCCGTGCTCAGTGCCATTTTATGACCTTATCCTTAGAAATATTACGTGTACATATATATACATACACATATATAGATGTACACATGTACATGTACAGGGTGTCCCGAAAATGTCTCGCAATCCGAAAGTTGCGGGTTCCTCGGGTCATTCGAAGCAACTTTTTCCTTTACAAAAATTTTCTCCGAGGCACCGTTAACGAGTTATTAACGAAAAACAGTGACCAATGAGAGGCGAGCTCGGCTGGCGCGAGGCGACCGAGCCAATGAGCGGAACTAGGCTTCGAGCGCTGGTTGGCTGAGCCGCCTCGCGTTAGCCGTACTCGATTCTTATTGGTCACTGCTTTTTCCTTAATAACTCGTTAACGGCGCCTCGGAGAACATTTTTGTAAAGGAAGAAGTTGCTTCAAATGACCCGAGGAACTCGCCGTTTCCGGATTACGAGACATTTTTGGGACACCCTGTATACACGTATATGTATACACATATATATGTATATTTATTTATTTATTCATTCGTTTATTTGTTTGCTTATTTATTTATATATTTATGTATAGATTCTTCTGATAGTCAAAAGCTTATCGATTTAAAAAGGCCATACCAGTATTCCAGCCGTTTTCGAGTAGCTGCCAGTCGCCAGGCGATTACTATGTCCACGCGTGCTGTTACCTCGGACAATACTTATCCGAACGAAAAACTGTCTTCGAACGATCTTCGGTCGAACGTCGAGCTTCTCGAACGGTTTCCGCCGCTGGCTCCGGGCTCCGCATTCTCTTCCGCCGTGGTTTTTCATACTCGAACGTATCTATGAACGCGCGCGCGCGATTGCCGCTTTCTTCTCTAATATCTTCCTTAACAGCTAGTCTACGTAACACGACGTGAATTCCTTAAGACGTAAGTGACACTTGAAACTTCTACTGCTTGTAGGAGATAGAGAGAGATAGATAGAGAGATAGAGATTACGTTAAAAAGATTTTCTTCCGCAAGGAACCATTTCCGCGGTTTCTTCGAACGGTGTCGCCGCGCGCAGGGACATTCTCTCGCGAGATTCGCGGAAGTTCCGCGTCCGTCTGCGTAAAACGTAAAAGAAAAGCCGGAAAACAGCGCGGGCAGTTCTCTAATTAAAATCCCTTACTTGGCTACAGTGCTAATTGTCACGTCGACTAAAAACTTATGATTAATTCGCGAAATCCGATCACTGGATCATCGTCGATTCTTTTGCTAAACCTAAAAAAAAATCGTTCGCCCAAGAGCGTCGTGATGATTTAAAAAGTCCGTTCATCGTAAAAGAGCTTGGAATTTCTGAGAAAATGTCCTAAGTAATTTGTACTGAAATGTCTCGATTCGCGAGAGAGTGCGCGGCGCGCCTCCAAACTCCGCGACGTTCGAGGTCGCCCGGATAATGTTTGCGATCTCGAAGCAACCGGCACGAATCGTTCTCGGATCGTGAGATCGTCCAATTGGAGAACATTTTTCGAAAAATGAATTGCACTTCGCGGCGACGTTGCCGGACGCGAGTCGGAATTTGCAACTTCGAGCGAACGTTTCCGATGGATCTTCGCGACCTTGGCGCGAATTTCATTCCGAGACTGAAGGTATAGCGAAATATGCGACTGTCGCGGCCGATCGAACAGACGTTCGAGTCCCAAGCGACGTTGGCAGACCGTCGAAATCAGGTTTCATTTTTAGGATACAGTAATTCCTCCCGGAAATGCCGAATTTCGGGTTGCCGGGAATTTTTCCCTGTGACAGTGCCACGCCTATGTAATTTATTGCCGCGTCGACGTTAAGGTTCGACGAAAGTGAAACTGTCGAACGCGAAAGCACTCGCGTCGACTTGCTTCGCCGCTACGTTTCTGCACTGCGAACTAATTAATACGAAAGCAACGAATTGAAATTGAATGGCAACGACACTCGACTCTATCGCTCGCGATACGACTCGCGCAACCGTTTCGTTCGCGCTTCGAAAACCGAGCGATATTCCGAATCTCTGCCAATGTTATCCGCGAGTCGCGAATTCGTTCGATCGCGTCGTATAACGGGACTCTCCTCTCGCAAGTTTCGTTTCCGAAACGAATTGGAACGCGCAACAGCATTTAATTCGAGCGAGACTACGAAGCGCGGTAAATTCTCTCCGATCGTCCCTCGGCTTGCGAACGAAAATGGACAATTTGGAAGGGGGGGATACGATTACGGTAAACTCTCCCCAATTGTCCTTCGGCTTGCACGATTGTTCGAGCCTCGCGGCTCGTTTTCACGGTTGCCAAATTGTCTATTTTCGTTCGCAAGCCGAGGGACGATCGGAGAGAATTTACCGCGCTTCGTAGTCTCGCTCGAATTAATTGCTGTTTCGCGTTGTTTCGTTGTCGATATGGTTCGACGACGTCCGAGGGACGATCGGAGAGAATCGCGGGGAGAATTGCACCTCCTCGAGAACCGCGAGCGAGAACCGTTAACGAGAAGTTAACCAACGCGAAACGTTTGATCGAAGTTACGAATTCGGCGGAGCGTTAAAATCCGTCGGAACAGCGTGCACGCGAGACCGCGGATTTCCGCGCGACATAAAAAAATGATCGATTGCAAGAAGGGCGCCAAAATACCGAGTTCCTTCTATCGGTGCTCGTGTTAATCGACTCGCGGCAATAAAACGGAATCTTCCAATTCTTCCGATCATTTATGCTGTTTTAAACCGCGACCGCTCCCCATAAACGCGTAAAATCCGCGATCATTGTGCACACAACGAAGACACCGTTTGAACCGTCGTTCAAAGAAAGATCTCGCCGATGGATCGTCGATCGTTGAACTTGCGGCGATCAACGAGATTCGCATCGGAACGAAACGCGCGACCAGACAGAAGCTGCTCGCTGGAAACGTTTTATAAAAAAAGAACCGAAGCAAGCGTCCGAGCAGATCGCCGAAACGCGAAACGGCGAAGCTCCCTGGCGCGCGTCCGTCGAAGAAACCGTCGAGATTCGTTCGCTCGGAAATGTAAATGTAATGCTCGACCGAGCTGCGCTAAATTCTGCCGAATTTCCCTCTCGGATCGCGCGCCGAAAACGGACGCCTCGGGCAACGTGGACGCGATGATCATCGTCCCCTCGGTTCTTTTTACAATCGCGGACTAATCGGCGACCATAAAAAAAAAGTGCGCCGCGAGATCGTCCATTTTTCGTTTAGAATCCGAAGAGGGGGAAAAATCGTGTAGACGATTTTAGTCGCAGTCGTTTCGGGTCGTGGGATCCGCGTCCGTTAAAAAGCCGCGTCTGGCCGCGTTGGGTGTCACGTCCGGCCGGCCTCAAATCGACATCCTGGTGGTGTCGGGGGTCTTGATCTCCACGTGGTACGGGTTTACCGTCGGCTGGTTGTCGGCCGGCACGCCCGCGCCGCCGCTGTTGCTGTCGACGCTCTCGTTGTGGAAGTTCCGCAGGTGCCTGATCAGGCTGCACCGTTGCGTGAACTTCCGATTGCAGAAGATGCAGCAGAACTTCCGGCGGACGCCGCACTCGAACCGCACGTGCCGCACCAGGTTGCCCTCGGTGACGTAGGAGCGGGTGCAACGGGGGCACTTCCACTTGCCGCTGGTGTTCCTGATCTTTCCGCAGACGGTGCGACGGTGCCGGTTCAGCGTGAATATGTGCGTGTAACCCTTGCCGCAGCTAGAGCACATGTACGGCTTGTCGGTCTCGGGGATCCAGCCGGACGTGTCCGGCAACACCAGCCGCGGCACCGCGTAGCAGCTCAGGCCCGGGTCGAAGGGCGGCGCCGGCTTCAGGCACGCCCCCAGCCGCGCCGGCGGCAGGTAGATCTCTGGAAAAAAAAAACAGAGAAATTTCGCGCGTTAGGCGGCACCGCTAATTCGATCGACCGCGGTGGCTGAGAGAGAAAGAGAGAGACAGAGAGAGAGAGAGAGAGAGAGAAAAAGATAAATAGAGAGAGAGAGAGAGAGAGAGAGAGAGAGAGAGAAATAGAGAAAGAGAGAGCATTTATCAGAGGCTGCGTCAGTCGCAGAAATCGCGGATAATAAAAGAATCATGAATAACGATATGTATATATAAAAAGAGAGAGCGAGAGAGAGAGAGAGAGAGAGAGAGAGAAATCAGTGAGTGAAATCAAATATATGGGAAACAATTGTAACGAAAAAAAAAAGAAATCCTTTGCTTTTTCTTTCTCAAAACGATCGTTCTTCGTTCTCCTTTTTTTCTTTTTTCTCAGTTTTCTTTTCTTTTTTTCTTTTTTCTTTTTCTTTTTTGAATCGAAAAGGTTAAAACAAAGGGGGAAGGACGTAATCTCGCGTTAACAGTTACGAAATTAATTCTGTGCGAACGAGTAATTAATTAGTAGTATATACGTACTTGTACATAGGAACAATACGCAGGATGAGTATCTTCGACATGAGCTGATTCGTCGAGCAGAGCAGAAATGTTAGATCGCAACATCTCACGCGCGCGCGCGCGTGAAAATATACATGTATATATATGAGAATAATGCGAGAAAAAATAATAATAATAATAATAAAAAAAGAGAAAAAACACTGAAATATTGTGAAAGCTCCCAAATTTGAATTTTCAACGAAACAAAAGATTATTATTGTTCGAGATGTCTTCAATGTTGCTCGCGAAAGCGTTCGAATCGATCGCGTTCCCTGAACTGCCGTCGGCCGACGCCGCGAACGTTGCGCGCTCCGATCGCCGAGATAACACTGAAATTCTGTGCACGTTTTTGGAAACGCGCGAACCAAGTTGGACGGAGTTGTTGTTGTCGTTGTTGTGATGGTTGCAGAATTGGTAGAACGGTCGCAGAGAAAATGATCGAGACGCGTGAATTATTTATGCGTCGTTGTGCGTTGGCGATGTTCGGTGGATATCCGTTTCGATATTAATTAGGCTAAACGTAGGCTATTAATTAGACTGATACGGAACTGCCTCTATCGCTATTATTTTATTAACGTATATATTATATTATATTGTAGCATAATAATTATTAAGTAATATGATAATTATTTACTTTATATTATTATATATACTTCGAATTAATGTAATAAATATTTATATATAAGATATATATATATATATATATATATCCTATCATTATCGTTTTATTTAATTATGTGATAATTTGACTATGTCAAGGTTATATGTCCCCTCATCGTAGCCTACAAATGATCCAATTGGTCTAATCAAAGAAATTTATTTGCAATATTATTTATATTTGATATTATAGAATAGATATAGAAAAATATTATGAAAGCTGCCCAAGCCCTCGAATAATTTATCAGCCTCGATTTTTGCTGTGGGTGCTCCACACAAATCTGGGACACGATTTGAGATTCTCAGTCCTCCTGAAACTACCACCTGACATACATATATGTATGTATGTATATATGTATTTGAAACTTGCAATTTTAAGATAATGTCTCTGACGAACCTTCGCGAATCGAATAGCGAGTCTTCTTTATCTTGGGGTTTTTAAAAAAATATGTATTCTAAAATATTTCTTACTTCCCCAAGGTGGTTATTTTGTTATTAAACAGTTAGCTCTAACCTGCATTAAATTAATATTTTCTGAACAATAATTTATATTGTTCATTGCTTCCCTCTCGTTGAATAATAAAAAAAAAAATAAAAACAATAAAATAAAGCAATATAATAAAAAAAAATAAAGCAATATAATAAATAAAGAATATAAAAAATAAGCAATATAATAAATAATCAATATAATAAATAAACGATGCAAGAGACAAGCAATATGGCAAATAAGCAATATACAGGGTGTCCCACAATTATTTTAACAGCCGAAAATGAGGGGTAGCTGAGGTCATTTGAAGTAACTTTTTCCTTTGCGAAAATGCAATCCGCGGCTTTGTTTACGAGTTATTAACGAAAAACACTGGCCAATGAGAGGTGACGGTGCGAGAGAGAGGGTCCGCGAGAGAGTCCGCAGCACGAGGCTTTGACAGAAGGTCGGGACGGACTCGAGCCGCGTTCGAAGTATTGAACAAGTCACGAAGCGAGAACTTTCCGGATTTTTTTAACTACATAACAGTGATATTTTTAAGAAAAACGCTGTTCACCTTTACTTTAGAACGTCTGAAGAATATTCACTAATTTTTCGGACTCGAAATAATATGTAGTTTAACCGTGACAGTCGTTTTAATTTTCTGGTGTGCATGACTCATGTGTACCATATGAAATTTTTATGCAAGGTGTACAGTGAAGATTAACAAAGTTCGTAAATGATATTTTAATTTAAATAATTCCGTGTACGAACAGAATTCAACGAATGATTCACAAAGCTGATTTAATAATAAATAATCGCGTTAAGGTACGTAAAGGATTTGTTTTTTAGAGAAATATGAAAAATATTATCGATAAGAAACTCACCCATTTAGTTGAGGATGCATTTGCTGACTCGTACGTACTGACCTCGTACAACGAACAGCTGATCCCAGGTCGATGACCGCAACATTCGAGGGATACTGTCGGTGGAACCTCTGGTATGGTTATTTGCGAAGTTCACTTACACTGCACTGTCACCAAACACTGATCAGTTATTTAATCACTGATAATCCGAATCACTTGTGGATATTTAAGAAAGATCACTGAGACTCGTTCGCGGATAATCGTTTATTCGACGCGTTCGTTCGGAAGTCGACGTTTCACTGCCGAAAAATTCAGGCCTTGACTGTGGGTCCTTGTTGTTCTTCGTTCGGCCGTCCGAGGAAATGACACTCGATACCATTTTCTTCGCACGGCCATTAATTACGTTCTAAGAGCGCAGGGTGACAGCGGGTCGGACACAGTTTACGTCTCGGCATATCTTGTTTATTTCATTTGGCGGTACCCTGCGCTTCGAAGAAAATAGTATCGGCTGTTATTTCCTCGGACGGCCGAAAGACGAACGACAAGGGCCCACGGTCGAGGCCTCGATTTTTTGGCAGTGAAACGTCGACTTCCGAACGAACGCGTCGAATAAACGATTATCCGCGAACGAGTCTCAGTGATCTTTCTTAAATATCCACAAGTGATTCGGATTATCAGTGATTAATTAAGTGATCAGTGTTTAGTGACAGTGCAGTGAAAGATCAGCTGTACGTTGTACAAGGTCAGTGCCCTTCGACATCATGAATTTCAGCCAGCAAATGCATCCTCAACTAAATGGGTGAGTTTCTTACTGATAATATTTTTCATATCTCTCTAATAAACAAATTCTTTACGTCCCTTATTTATTATTAAATCAGCTTTGCAAATCATTCGTTAATCTTCACTGTACACCTTGCATAAAAATTTCATATGGTACACACGAGGTGTCATGCACACCAGAAAATTAAAACAGCTGTCACGGTTAAACTTCATATTATTTCGGGTCCGAAAAATTAGTAAATATTCTTCAGACGTTCTAAAGTAAAGGTGAACAGCGTTTTTCTTAAAAATATCACTGTTATGTAGTTAAAAAAATCCGGAAAGTTCTCGCCTTGTGACTTGTTCAATACTTCGATCGCGGCTCGAGTCCGTCCCGACCTTCTGTCAAAGCCTCGTGCTGCGGACTCTCTCGCGGACCCTCTCTCTCGCACCGTCACCTCTCATTGGCCAGTGTTTTTCGTTAATAACTCGTAAACAAAGCCGCGGATTGCATTTTCGCAAAGGAAAAAGTTACTTCAAATGACCTCAGCTACCCCTCATTTTCGGCTGTTAAAATAATTGTGGGACACCCTGTATAACAAAGCAATTAAATGATGCAGCCTCGTAGACAGCTGCTCAAATTCGCCATGATCAACATTTCTTCTCTAAGAATTGTTTTTTAATCGCTTGGAATGCAATTTAATTTAATTTAATTAATCCAATTAATTCAATAAAATTTAATTCAATTCAACTCCGACTATTTAATCGGGTAACATTATTCTGGAACGATCGGATTACGTTTTGAAAATAAACGTAGATGCCAATGGCAAGTAATAACTTATTGCTTCGCGATATAAAATAATAATTACGAATACAATAATAATGAAATAATTAATGAATACTCACGGCACGTTTTGAAAAATGTTCAATCGCGAAAGGATCGATACGTCTCGAAAATAAAAGCTCTTCTACATAACAAAAAACGGATATTTCGTTGATCAATATAAAAAAAAAACACGATTACCAAATATTGCTCAACGAACAGCATCCTAATAATATTCTACGACTGTTCCGGTTGTAAAATAACTGTTCCAACACTTTTTATACCGCGAAAATGATCGTTAAAAATACTTTAAAAAAAAATCTCTACCAACCTCAAAATCTACTAAAAAATGTCTCGCTTGTAAAAAAGTCTAAATCGACGTCGTTTTCATTCGACGCGTCTAACAATAACATAATAATACTCATATTTTAATCATCGCGGCGTTCCCTCGGCTTGCAAACAATATTCAAACAAATACTATATTATAAAAATCAAATGTTATCGTTATTACTAAATAAATCTATCACATAATAATTCAGCGTCTCGTTCACTTTCCGACAAACGCGTCCCTCACCGTGGACACTTCTCGCGCGCAGAATCCGCTCCGCGAGAAATCCTCTCGAAAAAGTGGTCTCGCGACGCACGGATTCTCCTCGCGAAAATCCCACGCGAACGGTCGTTCCACCGAACGAACAACGCAATTACGAACCCTCATATCAACCATCCATTGTGTTCTACCAATTCCGCGCGGACTTCTTCTTCCCTTGTTCGCGCGTTTCAGAAACTCCGCGCGCCGCGAACAATTCTTCGGCGCGAGTGATTCTTCTTCTCTGAAATTCGGCGATCGGAATTCTTCCTCCGCTCGTCTCGTCGCGACGGCAGCTCGGAGAGCAGCCGTGGTCCGCGATACTTACGCGAGCATCGCGAGGCTGAGAGCTTCCAAAAAAGCTCGTTGGATCTTCGGGCGTTGAAGAGCGCGCTTCGACGCGATCGGACGGAAAGAAAGAAATCGCTCGCGCGCGACCGTCTCGTTTGCGACTGAATATGCGTTCAATACATTATTTATCTTGTGTTATGCGTTTTATTTCTGTCACTAGGCGCTAGGTGACACAGGTCCAAGATTCAAAACGGTTTTAACTAGTTTCGAAGCGGCGATTCAAAAGGGGGGGGGGGCGCAGGCTTTTCGACAACGGTACTTGATCTCCGGTGTCTATGTGTCCGTGTGTCTGTGTCTCTGTGTGTGTGTTTGTGTGTGTGTGTTTGTGTACGCACGCAAAAATGTCTAAACCGCGGAAAGGAGACGCCTCGAAACGGTGTGTCGGCGCTCCGACTATACATATACATATATATAACTATACAATCTCTGTACAACAGGAATTAACCGAGGAACTAAGACAGAAAAGAGAAAAGAGCTATACAACGTTTCGTCTAACGATTCGCCGGGCACAGAATGAAACAGTGTTCGTCTAACTAATTCGTTCCGAAAGAAGTCTCTTGTCAAGGTTAAAGTCTAAAACGCGTTCCGATCTCTTCGAGCACGCCGAGATCTTGATGGGCGGCGCACGCGGGAGAAGGAATCTTCGTGGACGAGACAGACCGAAAGAGAGAGAGATAGACAGAGAGAAAGAGAGACGCTCTAAAGCCGATCTTCCGGGTCAGAATCTTCCGTCGGGATCTTCGTGGCGTGCCTCTTCGTGGTCGCAACGATCTTCGATGGTGTCGCTGGCCTTCGATCAGAGGCTCTTGCGGCCGGTGTTGACCAGAGGCGGCCGATAAACATTGTGGATCTTCATGAGATGTCGCCTGAGATTCACGTTCTGCGTGTACCTGGACTCGCAGAGGTCGCAGGCGAAGTTCTTGCGGCCGCCGCACTCGTACCTGAGGTGCTTGATCAGGCTGTGCTTCATCTTGTAGCCGCGGCCGCACTGCAGACACTTCAGCAACTGATCTTCGTGACGCGGTTCGCGACGATGCGGCGCGTCGTGCCTGAGCTTGCGGCGCGCCGTCCATCGGCCGGCCGCCACCGCCTCCTCGGCGACACCTAGAAGAACATCAATAGCACAGTCGCGTTAATCAAAGGGGTTCCTCAGCAACGACACGTGCCACCCGTCGGAAGAACAACCGGGGGGAGGTGGGCGAACGCCGGGCGCTCGCGAACTGTTTCGGAGAACGATTCGTCGACGGATTCTCTCCGGGCGAGATCCTGCCAGGACTCTGGAAATCAGAGAGGTTGTTGATTTGGGCAACCGGGTCGGACAATGGAGGATTATACGAGGTACAGAGAGAAAGAGAGTAAGAGAGAGAATAAGAGAGAAAGAGAGATAGAGAGAGAGAGAGAGAGAGTAAGAGTAAGAGAGAGAGATACAAGCAGCGTATAAGTTAGGGAACGTGTTACGAGGATAGAAGCTAAGCGAGACAGTGAGCAGCATCGGAGTAGGGCAAAGGGGTAACCTTGGTGAGTAGTTTAAAATGGAGATAGAAGATTTCTGGTCCGACTCGCGACCGTTTCTTTTCTTTTTCTTTTTTGTTCTTTTTTCGGCGGTCCGGTCGGGCCGAAAGAGAGAGAGCGCGCGCGACCCTCGCCTCATCGGGACATCTCTATCTCTAGGATTACACGGGGAACTCTATTCGCGTCTACAATAGCAGACTGGGCTCCATCCCGTTGACAACGTCGATTTTATGGATCGCCGTTAGGTGACGCTGAAGACTCGTCTTCTGCGTAAAACTGTAGCTGCAGTAGTAACAAGGAAACTGACGTTTGCCGCCGCACTCCCATTTCATGTGCCTCCTCAGATTGCACAGCAACGTGTACCCGCGGCCGCACTGCTGGCAGGTGAACCGGGATCTCGGGTAGCCTGTTCAAACCGAAAGAAAAACATCGATCGTCAAATGGATACAAATGCCGTATTGGATCGCGCGCGGTTCGCAAGCGCGTCTAGATCGACGATGCAAAAATGTCGTTCGACAGCCACGAAATAAATAAGAGAGAGCGCCCTTGCCTTGGGTGCTGCGGTCGGGTGCCCCCGATTATCGCGTGAACGCATCGTGCGTCTGGCCGGCGGATCGTCTAAATTATGCCAACTACAGCCGCGTCTACCCGCGCGCGTACCCGTTCGCCAGTGAAAAATACAAAGCTCTCTTTTTGCCAGCCTCGGACGGCCGTCGACGTGATCGCCTCTTGCGCGAACTGAGAGAAAAGGCGCCCCTCCTTCGTTCTCGATCTTTCGCCGTCTCGAGAGAGCCGCGTCTCCGGGTTCCTCTCTCTCTCTCGACGAGAGAGCGGCGAAAACGCCGTCGGAGACTGGCAACGCGACACATCGACTCTACGCGAGCTAAACCAGAGAAGCGGTGTGACTTACTTTCGAGCGTGACGATTTTGCGTGTTCTTCCGTGGAGACTGAATGACAGAGTATAGGGGGCGTGGGTGGGGGGCGAGGGGTGTACTAAAAAATCTGTCTATAGAGGGGAGGGGTACGTTCAATTAGAGTGCATAACAATAGGCGAGCTGTTGATCTTGGTTGTTAGAAACTTCTCGTTGCGACAAACAAAAGAGAGACCACCGGATCACCCATGACGGAAAGATTCGCTGTGACAACAACATATTTCGACGTGAGAAATAAATCGACAATGGACGCCGGGCTCTGCGAGTTTATTCGTTTATTCAGTGCTACACGGACCGGTGGAGGGTGGGGGGCTGTGGGGGAGAGGGGGTGACGACGAGAAGATCGGCGATAGAAAACGTTCTTTCTTTTTTAGAGGTCCGGTCAGTTCTCGGCGTTCGACAGAGGATTGTAGGGCGCGGATCGCGGTTTGCATCTTCTCCGCGGCACAGGGATGTTGTGGAAACGCAGCAGGTGCTTCTGCAGGGTGACGTTCTGCGTGTACTTCTTCGGGCAGAAGGCGCAGAAGAATCTTCGCTGGCCGCCGCACTCGTAACGCATGTGCCTCACCAGGTTGTGCTTCAGCGAGTACCTGCGCCCGCAGCTCGAGCAGTTGAACTGCCGCTCTTCAGAGAAGACGTCCGCAAGCTCCGGTGGTCCCGCGGTCTTCGCGGCGGAGGACGACGAAGAGGACGGTGGCTCGAGGCAGGCGTACATCGGCTGGAAACCTGAAAAAAGATATTCGTCACTCGATTAGCATCGCCGAGACCGAGGCACGCGCGCTCCTTCCCCGTTTCACCTCCGAAAGTCGCCGCTCCCCGCGACTCGATGCGAAACACGTTTTCCTAGCTCGCGAATGGTTTACGCTCCGTCGAAACGCGCGCTCCTTTCTTCAATACTCACCCCCGTGGTCGCTTTCCGGAAGGGTGACGGGGGAGCGAGGCGTCGGAACTGCCTGGCGAAACTGCTTTTCTTCGGTTAACGGGTTCGTTCGTTCGTTTCCGAGGAGACATTTCGACTGAAACTGACGGATTAGTGAGCGACCTTTGTTCTTGGGAATCGCGGCATTCTTCGAGCTACGAGATCGAAGCGACTGTCCGAGCATTCGTCGGATTCCAGCTTCCATACGAACCTGTTTTCTGTTCAGAGTTTCTTCGAGCAGCCGCGCTCTTGAAATCCACGTGTGACCGTCTCACGGCAATCGGTGCGCGACGTTTCCAAACGGAGAGCGGAATTATTTTGGAAACGGTGCTCCTCTTCGATTGCGATTACCCCGAAATATGTCCTTTTTAAATATTTATTTAGATTTTATATGTAAGATAATTCTATGCCGCATTACCGGGTCAGTTCTGGATTAGGTTTGGCTTTTCGCATCGAGCAATGTTCTTTGTCACAGGAGTCGGTCGCAGCTGTCGTCCCGGAAGTGTTAAAATATACAGGATTATGTCAACGTTCCAACGGAGAGGTTCCTGAGACGATATCAAGCAAGTTTTTCCTTTACGGAAATTCTCTCCGAGGCACCGTTCACGAGTTATCGAGGAAAAACGCTGATCCAAACGCTGAGCGATCGCGCGCGGCCGACGCCACGCCCTCGCGGCCACCTCGGTACCGGCGCGACGCGGTATTGGTCGCGGGGGCGTGGCGCCGACGCGCTCGCTCGACATTCGACAGCGTTTTTCGTTAATAACTCGTAAACGAAGCCTCGTAGGCAAATTTTATAAAGGAAAAAGTTGCTTCAAATAGCCTCAGGAATCCTTCATTTCCGGAATGCAGGACACTTTCGGGACACCCTGTATTTTAACGCTCCGGGGACAGAACCAACTCTCGTGCCACCGAGGATTGCATTTTCGCCGAGGAAAAAGTTACTCAGGAATCCTCAATTTTCGGGGGTATTTTTGGGACACCCTGTATAGATCTGGAGACACCGCGTCGCCCTGTTACGTCTTGTCACGTTCTCGGAGCGAACGATCGCGGTACTTACCTCGCCGGAGCGCGATCGGAAAAAGTGTCTCCGACGAAAATCGATGCGAAGGAAGCATCTGCAAATAGAGGTCACGTAAAAAGGTCACATAATAGCGCAGCAAAAATGCGTCGAGAACGTCCCCAAGAAGATAAAAAATCGTCGCGGACGAGATTCGCGTCGAATCGTCTTCAATCATTGAATGATCGTCTAAAACGCTTCATCAGTTTCATTTATTCAATTCATTCTCCGGGCTTCTCAATCGCCGATATATAAAATGTCTTAACACAACAACCATGTTATTTTTTAACGAGGATACTGTACGCGTGGCGTGCGCTGCGTCGACGAAATTCCCATTGAAACACGGTGACGTAAAAAACTGTCCCAAGAACTCGGCTCGCGAACGAAGAGAATCGCTCGGAAACTTCCGCCGTTGAAAAAACGCGTTTCGCAGAAATTTCGTTCCGAGTTTTATGATCGCCATGATCGTTGTGTCAAGGTCGCGTTTCGATCTTCTCAGCAATTATTGGCTTACTCGCGCGAACGCAGCATCGACGGACAGCGAAGATTTTTCCGCGGTTCGAGCGGAATGGAAACGAGATGCGACTCGGATCAATTCGAGCTGTTGTTCTACAGGGTGAGTCACGTAATTCTGCAGGGTGGAACACGTGATTTAAGCGGAGATCGTTGCACGCGGTGCAATTTTGCAGCGGCGCGTAATTCGGGGCAACGCGAAGCGCTCTTCGCTCCCGCGCAACGACGAGCCCTTCGACGAACGCGAACCGATTCGCGTCGTGTTTGTACTCATTCGAACCGGAAGAATCTCAGCTATCCGCCGATACTGCGTTCGCGCGGCTGCGGCAATAATTACCGGAACGTAGCGGCGTTGATACGATCGCGAACCGTAAAACCATCTCGCGCGTTCGCGACGCGCGCGTCTCTTCTTTTCGCCGCGAAAATTCTTCGCCAGTCGCTCTTAATTGTACGCCGTCCGCACCCACGTTTTCCGCGGCGGCACGAAGATGTTATGCGCGTTCAGCATGTGCTGCCTGAGCTTGCCGTTTTGCGTGTACCTGGCCGGGCACAAGCTGCACGCGAAGTGCTTGTGTCCGCCGCACTCGAATCGCAAATGTTTCACCAGATTGTGCCTCATTTGATACGATCTGCCGCACCGATGGCAAGTGAACGCCTCCGTGCCCCTGGCCGCCCAACTGCCGGTCCCCGGCTCTGAAAAAATACAATAAGAACGTAACGTGAAGGTTGCATTGTGGCGATCGCCGACGCTTGGGTGTGCTCGGGCGCGCGCAGCTACAGGAAACGCCGCCGTGAACGCAGTTTCGTTACTATGAAGAATTAAAAAACAGGATCCAGGGATACTACATATAACATATACACACACATACACTTTATTCCGCGAGATTCGTTTCGCAACAATCGTTTTTTTTTTTTTTACATCCCGCGCAGAGGCCTGAATGCGCGGCTCGATGCTCTTCGTCATCCTCGCTCTCTCGCTCTCTTTTTCTTTGCACGCGCTAATGGTTACTCGATCAGCGCCGTTACTCTACGTTTTAACACAGCGAATATCATGAGGATTGTTACTAGAAGGAGAGAAATTGGTGTCGCGGTACCAGCGACGATGCTATCCGCGTGAAACGCGTCGTCGTCCGCGCGCCGTTCTCGACGCGCCGGTCGCGCGGCTTGTTGCCGCGATAATCGTCCAGAGAACTCGTCCATCGCCTGGTAAACCATGCGTCAGAGAACTCGAAAGAACTGTCAAATCTAGAATTTTCGCTGGGAGTGTACACAGGTCGTTCGGATCCGCAGAGGAACGCGCGGTCTCGAACACGCGATCGCGTCTCCTAATTTCCGTTCGCAAACAGCGTTCGCCTCGGAACGAAACAGAGCGGTCCGACGCGCAACAGCGACGACGGGCTTGCGTGTCGGAGCGATTATGGTACCGTGCAAGGTCGTTTAGGAACTAGAGATCGCGCGGACGCGTTCAAGTGAACGGCTTCTGTTCGTGGGCGCCGGCGAAGATGCGCTTCGGAATGGAGAATTTCGGCGGCAGATAGGTGTTGTGCTTTTGCAGCAGATGCCGTCGCAGCCCGATATTCTGAGTGTATCTGGCCGGGCAAATGTGGCACGTGAAGTTCCGTTGGCCGCCGCACTCGAATCTCATGTGGGTCTTCAGGTTCCGCTTCATCTTGTACGTCCGGCCGCACTGCGGGCACTCCAACGGCGACTCCTCCGGCGCTGTGTGACGGCCCCGCGACACCTGGCTCCTGTACACGTGGTTCTTCCTGAACCCTGAAAAATACAAACGGGATAATGCGTTAGAGAGACCAGAGAAAGCGGCGAGATCGCGACTCCGTGGACGACGAACGGGCGAAACGCCGTCCGGACGAAACGCTCTCCTGGAGCGCGGCTTCGGCGAGCCGACCAGCGCGGGTAACGTCGATCGAGAAACCTTTTTTTTCTCGAGCCGGAAGCTTCCGGGGACGACGAATTCGCCGACGGATCTTTCGGTTTTTTAGCTCGCAAACGCTGCGCTAACGACTCGCCATCGCTCGGCGAATCCTTTCGAGTTCGGAGGGTCTAAAAAGCGGCAAACCGTTCGCTCGAGCAACCATAAACGCTTCCGGCTAGTCGCTCCTACGGACAAGAAGTCGGTACATCGTGTGGATCAGCGGGGTGGTCTGCTTGATTACTCGATTTATTGCGTTCGAAGCGCGCCGCTTCTTCTTCAAGTGGTACAATGTTTTTACGGGGGCGCGCGAGCAAAGGCGTACTACGCCAATGGACGCGAGGGATCTCTCTTCTTTTTAGAATTGTTCAAGGTTGCTTGCTCAAGCCTGATCAGGCTTGGAAATATTGTGCAGCCTTGATTATTCGAGGGGGATTAGCCAGAATTCGACGATACCGGGACAACTTCTAAATGTACCATATACCTTGTGTTTCATGCAACATGTATATATATATATGTATATGTATGTATATATTACTACATATTCGAAAAATTTGCTCGAAGACCGGTCTGTCTACGGTTGATAGAATAATTTGTACACTCCGTAACGATATTGGTAACACATTGTTCAAAAGGAATCCACTAGCATAACCTGAGAGAAAGGGTATAGTCTACACGCTGTTCTTCCATTAGAGATAGCCTCGACACAAAACACGTGTTATTATTTATACATTTCAATCATATTCAAATCTGTTCCAACGATCCACAAATGACACACTGTTCACGATAAACATACCTAGTTACAATAACCAAAAGTGCACGGCGATGTCCAAGTAAATGCACAGATCGTCTGTTTGTCAATCATGGCCGCGGCGAGATGCTTTGCGCGGCGCGATCTCGGCTCGACGCGTTCTCTCCGGATCGTTTATTTTATCTTGTTTCTCGTGTTTTATAATCGTCTGTCCGCGCGAAGTAGTTATTTCACTGTGATCGTAGATCCGCGGAGCTTTGTACTCGAAGAAAACGGGGTGGGAAGAGATCGCGGGCCACGTTCGCGATGAACGCTGAACAAATATTCTATACAAGAAAAACAACCTGGATATCCTGCCCTTATATATATGTAGGCTATCTCGAAATTATGATGCTTCCGGTAAATGGGGGGTTCCTGAGGTTATTTGAAGCAACTTTTTCCTTTGCGAAAATGCGATCCGCGGCTTCGTTTGCGAGTTATCAACGGAAAACGGTGACCAATGAGAGGCGAGGTCGGCTGGCGCGAGGCGGCCGAGCCAAGCTCCGCTGATTGGCTCCACCGCGGCGTGCCGCCTCGCGCCAGCCGAGCTCGCCGATCATTGGTCACTATTTTTCGTCGATAACTCGTGAACGGCGCCTCGGAGAACATTTTCGTAAAGGAATAAGTTGCTTCAAATGATCCCAGGAACCCTTCATTAGCTGAAAGTACCATATTTTTGGGACATCCTGTATACCGGGTGGGGAATTTGAAACAAGACACCTAGATAACTCGCTTGTTTTTGACAATAGAGAAAAAAATGTCGAACAAAAGTTGTTCGATTTCGAGGAGCGCGTAATATAATGTCAATGATTTTTTTATAGTTGCAGCCGTAGGCTCTATCAGAACGCTTACAATAAATTAGACCGTCCCATTTAAAAAAACAAGCTTGACCTTCAGGTGTCCTCTACGCTCGCACCAATAAAAAATCTATCGACACCGTGTTTCGCGCCCCTTGAAATCGAGCAACTTTCGTCCGACACTTATTTCTCCGTTCTCAAAAACAAGCGAGCTATCGTCTCGTTAACGGCCCCGCCCCGTGTATATACACGCGGATCGCGGCGGCAAGTCGCGTCGCTGAAGAAAGTTAGTGCTTGCTCCGAATGTGCCGGTCGAGGTTGCCCTTCTGCGTGAACTTGAACTTGCAGATAGGACAGGAGAACTTCGGCTCGACGCCGCACTCGTAGTGCCTGTGTCTCCAGAGCGACGTGAACACCGCGTACTGTCGGTCGCAGTTCGGGCAGCCGTACTTCTTCTTCCTCTTCCTCTCCGGCGAGATCTCTTGGTCGATCCTCTCGACGGCCAACGGCGGCTGGCCGTCGCACTCGAACGCCCGGTGCCTGGTCAGCGAGGCCATCAGCGCGAAATTTCGGTCGCACGCGGTGCACACGTACTTTCGCGGCGTCCAACGGTGCACCTTGCCCACCCTGTCCCTCAAGGTCATCGAACGGAGGTGCCTGGTGTAAGCGGCGACCCGCGAAGTCGACGGTAGCGCCGGCACCGTCCAGTTCGCCGGGCTGTAGCCGGTGCCTGAAAAACGAGCAAACGAAAGAGAAGGGATTATAAATAGTGTCCGTCAGCCGTAATGATCCGCGGTAACATTCGGGGCAGCAATGATATCGGGCGCCGTCGATCTGCGAAACGAAGAAGCGAACAGAGAATTCTTGCGAGCGTTAAAATACACGGCATTCTTTATTTCCAACAAAAACAATCCAGATAGTCGCGTGTGTTACAACGTTCGTCATGTTGTTCGGGAAACATGTAGGGTGATGGGAGGGCTACTGGTTTCACCAGTAACGATCGCAACACGGGTTCTCGTAGAACCACGTGGAACTATGAAACGGCTACACTCTATTAGCTCAGCGAGGATCAGGTTCTGTACAACGACACGCATTAGCATTCGGGACGAATACGAGCCGGCCGAAAGCGTCTTTCTTTACAAGTTCTGCGTGAAGTCGTGGTAAGAGGCGAACATCGTTCCCTGGATGTCGCCGTGCACGTCCAGGACCTGCTGGGGACCGTACTGGGCGGCGTTCTGGTCGAGCAGGTGCTGGTGCCTGGCCAGGATGTGCTTCATCAGGCTGTTCTTGTACCTGGTACGGTGCGGGCAGAACGCGCACTTGAACTTCGGGTCGATCCCGCACTCGAAGTCGTGGTGCCTCTTCAGGTGGTGCTTGTGCTTGTACGTCTTGCCGCAGGTGCCGCACGTGTGCTTGAACACCGAGGCCAACGGGTACTGCTGCTCCGCTGAAACAGAGAACAGAGTGACCAAGTTAGCGAAGGGCGGGCCGCCGGGACGTTCTCGCATCCGGTACTCGGTTCTCGTGCGATTCGTGTCCTTGAAGAATCGAATGGGTTTTCTTGTTAATCGGTGCGGTGCGGAGCGGGGACGGTGAACGGGGGGGGGGGCTTAGTTGTTTCAGGGAATGAATTAACGTGGTACACAGAATCGAGATTTCGATACCGAACATGACAGATTTTTATTAAATCCGCGACAACTGGCCTCTAAAGTCAGGGATCGGAGAACGTAACCCGTTCATCGGTTCCGGTTCTCGGTCACCTATCTCTCACTCTCTCTCTCTCTCTCTCTCTCTCTCTCTCTCTCACTCTTTCTTTCTCTCTCTCTCTCTCTCTCTCTCTCTCTCTCTCTCTCTCTCTCTCTCTGACCCGACGTGGCTTCGGCGACCGGTCACCGGATCCCCAACGGTGACTCGGTTGAAGCTAAGTAAGAGCGAGTTGCAATCGAAAAGCTCCAGGACCGAGATTGCAACCGTAACCGCGATTCAGTTCGGTGCTCCATAACCGTTTGTAACCCACAAGGTGAACAGGCTGAACAGTTTTCTCTAATCGTTTCTTGGTGTCGTTCGATCGGAATTATATTTTGGATTTTAAACAATTTTAAACGACGCGGAGGCGATTTATTGTCGATAAGTAGAAATGTGTATTTTAGCCAATTATGGAGAGCAATAATGTAATGTAAAAAAAATGTATGTGTATAATAATAATCGGCGAAGAATGGCTTACGTCGGTGCTCAGAGCGCTCCGGAGCGCAACATTGGGCTCCGCCTCCCGACTACCGCCGCAGTGCCACGCCCCCGCGTTGCCTCAATCGGTGGGAAGCGAGGCGCTATGGTGGGGAGCCGTGGGCGGTGCTGCGAGGAGCGAGACGCTGTGGTGGGGAGCCGTGGGCGGTGCCGCGGAAGCGAGACGCTGCGGCGGTAGTCGAGAGACGGAGCTTAATATTGCGTCCCGAAGCGTTCCGAGCACTGCACTATATGTTTTAGCGGTTCGAATGCACGCTAATTCGACTGCACTATTCGTTATTCCCATTTCACTAGGTTGTTTCGAAAACATAAAGATTAGTCTAATAAAGACTAGCCTAAAAGATTAGTCTCATAAAGATCAGCGACTAATATCGTGTCCAACTGTTCAACGTCTTCTACTGATATGCTTCAGGAACGCGATATTATTCATCTTTATTCACTTATTATATCGTCGTAAAATTATCGTCATTATTACCCGAATTTTTTACAAGAATACGGACACGGAGCTGCGTCAGACATTATTTAAGAAAATGAATAAGACATCGATCCTTCCAAAGAAATTAAACGTCACGTGTGCCGCACATTTCTCTTGAAAAATGTTGGGTAACGTGAAGTTAGAACGAAAAGAAATAAACGTTGATAAGCGATAATAATGCTTACGGTAGAGTCTGTCTGTAACCGTGTCCGCGGTTATCGATTAGGGTCGCGTCTGTGACGCGACGGTGTTTCCGAAGAGCCGAAACCGATTCAACGCAGAATCCGTATCACATCATGTAACAGTATTTTGTAACATTATTTCAGATATTCGTAACTGCTCGCGAGACAGGAAATGTTATAAAACACTATAATACGAGATAAAACGGAATGAACGTTAACCTCTAAATCATTCTCACGACTGTTCCCGATGCTCGCACGTAACCCGCTCTTTCGCGACTGTAAGAACCGTTCCCTCAGGGTTACTACGGGTCAGAGAGCAACCTCCCCTAGAAAACCGGTTTCAGGGTTGGCCGTCGGGTTACACTCCCTGCTCTAAATCGCGGGATTCGCAAACATAGACGCTAGAATTACGCCGCAAACACTCGCACATTTGACTCCGATTATCGTACACGTTGAAGAAGCTGAAGCTGGGGCGGCTCCGGAGAACCGCCGGGGCCCCGCGGGGGCGTGGCTCGCGAGCGATTCCCGGGGCCCGGAATTTTCATTTTCGAACGAAGGTCTCGCTTTGCTGTTTTTTACCATTCGACAGAAGTAGTATGCGAGATACACCGAGAGCGAAGGAGAGAGTACCAGCGCGCTCTTGGCGCTCCGAAGCGATAACCGATCGATCGGCGGCGCGCGGAACACGATTCGAAAAATACCTTCCACGCCGTCGAAGACAATGAAAGAAAGTTCACGGGCTTCCGGTCGACATTGTGCCGCGGCGAGCATCGCGTTCGCCGCGACAAAACGTTCGAGACGCGCTCCTTTCGTTTCGACGAACCAATTTCATTGTTCCGCCAGCGTGGAATCGATTCCCGAAGCGCGTTACGCGCGTCACCGGACACCCGGTATATCGGCGCGTCGACCACTAATACACCAAAGACATTTATCAACGATTCAACGAGCAGTTCTCGATGGAAATGCGACGACACCCGATAGCGTCCACGCCGGCGGCTCGCGTCGCCGCAGCGCGCGATTCGCGGATCCGCTTTCGTCGCGAGAATCTCGTCGCCGCGCCGCCGGTGACGCCGTTAAGATAAAATGCAGCGTGCCGGTATCTTCGACCGCGTTCGCGTCGCGTCGACGAAGAAACCGTCGAACGGGCGTCGATCATTCGCTCCGCTTTTCAAGCGAAGCAAATTGTGATTAGCGATTTCTCCCTAACTCGCGCTAAAATCGCGCGCGAAAGCGGAGAATAATTTCGTAAGCGGATACGACTCGTCAGTGCGGAACGCCCCGCGCATGCGCCGCCCGGCCACACTGGCCAGGAGGCGTGGCGCTCGCGACCGTCGCGTCTCGCGCCGCTAATTCCGAGCCCGAGCGATCGCCTTCCGTCGCGAGCGACTCTGCCGTCTCGTTTCAGCGAGCAAATGTTCGCGAAATTTCTTAAACCGTTTACTAACCGAATTGCGCACACCGAACGACAAATACCCGGAATACCACGGCGAACAGCGACGACGCGGCTCTCTCTCCCTCTCTGTGTCCCGAGGCGTCGTCTGTTCGAGCGAGACGAAGACGAAGCTGACAAAGCAGACGAAGACGAAGAGACACGAGGACGAGGAGGATCGAGAGTTTTCGGATGGATAGGCGTTTACATCTGTCCATCTACGTCTAATCCGACACATCTAATTCCCGTTTGTTGCACGGGCCGCCGGGTCACGACGGGTTCACACTAAGGGATTCCGTGGCTGCCTGACCGGCGCCGTCCGCGGCGTGAAGCCCTGCCTGGCGTGCTTCATCATGTGCACTTGGAGATAGGACTTGTACGTTGCCCTGTACGGGCAGAACGCGCACTGGTGCATCGGTTGTTTCCCGCACTCGTTAATCACGTGCCTGCGCAGGTTCTTCATCTGATGGTAGCGCCGGTCGCAATTGTCGCACGCGAACCGTCCTTGGCCGCGGGACCTTCGCCGATCCTCGGTCACGCCGCCGCTCATGAAGAATCGCATTTTCGCGTACTCTGCAATCAAGAAAGAAGAGGGTGCCTCGGTTAGTACGGGGCCAACGCGGGAACGTCGAGCCTCCGGCCATTTTGTCGCGCGGAAAGATTCGTCTGGCCGACCGACTTCTTTTTTTTTTAGGTTAACGCGCTCTCTACAGAGGGCAGACAGCTGCCTTTAACCCTTCCGATACCGACCTTGGCCGCCGTCCGCGGGCGGAGGATGCCAGCGCCGTGAAGGCGCGATTCCGGGAACTCGGAATTGTCGGCGCGGGACTCGAGGGCGTGGCCTCGCGGTGCGGAGCTCGTGAGACCATGCCTCCCGGCTCCCAACGCACGTCTCGCTCGCTCGTGACCGCCCAAGTGGCGGGGAGCGGGACGCCCGAGGGCAGTCGTAAGGCGTGGCCTCGCGATTCCTGCGTCGCGCAACGGCAGTGAGGAGGCGTGGCCTCGCGCAGGGAGTCAGAGCATAGCGGCGCGGGGCGTCCACCGAGTGGACACTGTAATTCTGAGCTACGATGGCGTCGCGATGCAGAGTCTCTGTCCGATCCTAGCTCAGAATGGCAGCGTTCTCCTCCGAGACGCCCCGCGTCGCTATGCGGAACGCCCCGCGCGGCCACACTGATCAGGAGGCGTGGCCCTCGCGACCGTCGCGTCTCGCGCCGCTAATTCCGAGCCCCGCGCCAAGGCAACACTACGCCTTGTCCCCTCTAAATAACACCGAGATGCCTCGATGTAACTGTATCATCTCTCGCCTAAATATGTTGCCCCGGCGGAATCGCGCCTCGAGACTCGTTTCAAGGATGCTGTTCGACCACGAGGAAGGAGAGGAGGAGTCGTAGCCACCGAGAAACGACCTCCAGTCGTTTCCTGGTCGCTTCGCGTTGGATCGCGCGCACAGCGGACGCGTTCTGCAGGTTCTTACGGCCCTGGCGCCCCGGTCGGCGCCCACGTGTGTGTATATGGTCTGTCCGCGAAGCGGGTGTCCCAGGCGCGGACGACGTTTCCCCGCGGTGGCGTGGCCGGTAAGGAAAGGGTTAAAGGAGAGCAGAGCCGCTTGCGGGCGGGGGAGAGAGGGGGGACGCGGCGCGGCCCCCTGTCGCATGCACACGCCACGGATATACAGACATTGACGATGGAGCGGGAAGAACGACTTGTACATGAAATATTATGACAGCGAGCGCTGGGATGCAGTCACGATTACAATGTGTATGTGGAACAACAATTGATGTGAGAAACCCCCTGTCGCCGGGGGTTGGACGGTGCGGTAGGTTAACAGTAGTACAACTGCCCGAGCTCCGCCGCTCTGAGGCGTCGGATCGGTTATATTTCTTTGTTTTTGTTTGTTTTTGTTTTCGTTTTCTTTCGTTGCGACAAATACTGTACATCGAGCTATAGCGGGGCGTGTTTTGGAGTGGGGGAGAGGGAAGGGGGCTGACCGTTTCTCTCGGCGGCCGTTCGATGAGGGCGCGCGTACGACGACGCTGCTCAAACGGCGACCTGTTACGGATAAGGGAGACTCGGGTGAATGTTCATCACGTGCTTCGACATGCTGGCCCTATACTTGCTGCGATGGTCACAGTACGGGCACTTGTGGCCCGGCGGCTTGCCGCACTCGACCACGAGGTGACGTCTCAGCGATGTCTTCGCTTTGTAGCATCTGCCGCAACGGGGACACCGGTATATCTCCGTTAACGGCGTCTTCGCCCATTGGTTCATGATCCGTTGACACGTGGCCGACGGCGCGAACCTCACTGAAATCGATATCGATCGGTTAGCGGATCGACGATATTTCGACGGGGTGGGGAATGGGGATGAGGTGAGGGGGCGTGTACAGCTGACATTCAGAACGCGCGGCTTTCTATTCGCTAACGTCTCGCGGCCAGCGAGTCTGCGAGTGTTTCGATTCGCTTGTGGTGCCTGTTACTGTGGGCTGACCGATTACTGTGCCCTTCGCTCGCTTTCGGGCGTGATTAATATATTTATGTGTCCTGATATATATATCTTAATATATTTATATATATTACATGTTAATATATATTATAATATGATAATATTGTATATTAATATATATTATAATATTATAGTAATGTATATTAACATATATTATAATATTATCTATTAATATATATTAATATATTATTATATTTATATAATAATAATATATATATATATATATATATATATATATATATATATATGATATATAAGCTAATATATTATTATATATTATTATATTTCAATATAATTATAAATTAGTATATAGTAATATATTAAGATATTTCAATATAATTATATATTAGTATATATTAATATATTTCAATATATTTATATATTAATATATTTCAATACAATTATACATTAATATATATTAATATGTTGAAATACATTTATTAATATATTTAATATATTTTTAGATACTTATGACCGGAAATATAATCGAAAGCACATTGGTCAACCCACGATAATCGCAGCTCCGTTGCTCCGACGTTGCGAGTTGTACGGTTGCTAAAAAAGATTAGCGTCGCTGAAAAAGAAACCGCACTCTCGACCGGAAACTCTTTTCTCAGGAAAACGGAGACTTACGTGTACGATACGGTCTCTTGATCGCGATTATATCGTGTCGGGGAGGGGGTTGTTGCTCGTGGTTTCTGAAATACAGAACAACTTGGTTAGAGAACAACTGGTTGCGATCAGCTGACGCGCGTGGCCGACGATCACGGAATCGTCGTTCGTAAACGGAAGCTTCGTTCGTTCTGCTTTTGCAAGCGCGCCGTGACTGGGGAAATCTCCGTTTCTTTCTTTTTTCCCCCTCGTAACCGACCGGAAGATACAAGCATTTCTTGACACGAAAGTAACCGCCATAATCTCTCGGAAGTGTGTGATCGTCGATCCCGAGCTAGTTGTAAGGATCTAGTTGGCTTTCCTTCGCTGAAGAAAAGTCTGCGTCTGAATGATCGTTTTGTTTATTTTATTAAACAGATATTATAATACGTTGATTCGTGTTCGGTCAGCCTGGAAAAGCTTCGAGTATGGTCGACGACGGTGCGACAAAGGAAAGAGGCCTAAAACCGGCGAAATCAGGTCGATTAAATGTTATGTATTATTATCGTGTGACCGAGTCTCTTTCCGTTCATTTCGCACTTGCGGTGATTTATTGTCGGTGGTTGTTTACCGAGGGGGGTTGAGGGGTGTGGTGGGTGGGATGAAACAGATAAAAACGGGAATGGCGTACGGTGTTTGTTCCGATGAGCATAGAAATTCAACGGTGGAAGACTTCTCTATTACTCGTCACGGGCTATGTTCTCCGGTCGTTGATCAAATCGGCTCGTTTTCTGCATAATCGGGTACGGAAATCAGGTAACGTAGTTAATACTTGCGTGGAATCGAGGGTACGCCGGGTCTCGGCCTGGCTCGAGCCCGACCCGTGTCCTCGATCCGCTCGATAAAAACTTAAGTCCTAGTGCGCACGAGTTTCCTTGTGTGACAGAGGCTACGTACACATGTCTCTCTAAGTATACACATCGTGATCTAAATGGGTGGTTCGCGGCTCGCTTCTACGGCGGGCGAACTTCTCGCGGTTACAATACTTCGCTGGTGTGTGCGTAATGCGCGCGCGCGCGGGGCGAAAGAAACGTTCACGGCGCCGCGAAATCCGAGAATTTACAATACGCGCGATATATGTCGCCTTCTAAACGCGCGAAACAATGAGAAGAAGACAAGCGTTTCAGCGTTTACACTTCGAAAACCATAGAAACAGAACCGATCCCTAGATACAATGCGTCGCCTGCATTATATTCCAACGTGTTGTAAAAATATATATTTATATATATGTATGTATGTATGTATATGCACATACAGAGTATCCCAAAATTATCGTACTTCCGGCAAATGGATTCCGGGGATGATTCTAAGCAACTTTTCCCTTTATAGAAATTCATTCCGACGCGTCGTTTACGAGTTATCGACGAAAAACGCTGGCGAGTCGTCGAGCGAGCGCGTCAACGCCACGCCCTCGCGCCTGATACCGCATCGCGCAAGCCGGCTGGCGCAGCGCGAGGGCGTGGCGCGGGCCACGCGCGATGGCTCAATTGGTCCAGCGTTTTCCGTCGATAACTCGCGAACGGTGGCTCGTATAGAGTTTCTGTAAAGAAAAAAGTTGCTCGAAATCGTCCGAGGAACCCGCCGTTTCCGGCTCGCGGGTCACTTTCGGGACACCCTGTATCACCGTATCGATCAGACGTCGCGTATCGATCGTTCTTTGCGTTCCGCTATTCCGCGGGCCTATCCCGCGGCGACTCTACGAAAGCTCCTCTATAAAACGAAAAAGAAAAAATGGCGTTTAATCGTTAGATCGTCGTCAGTCCCCGGCGGGTAAGTAGTCTAGTTCCCCGCGTCCATAGACGAGGACAGTTTGTTCCCGTTCGGCATCGCGTAGAACTCGCTGAGCAGCTTCATGTGCCTGCCGTTCAGGTGGGTGTTCAGGCTGGACTTGTGCTTGGTCCTGTACGGGCACAACGGGCAATGGAACTTCGGCTCGACGCCGCACTCGTGCTTCAGGTGCCTGGCCAGGCTCGAGTAGTAATTGTACACCTTGCCGCAGTTCTTGCACGGATAGGTGATCCGCTGGCAGTTCAGAAATCCTCCCGCGGGCCTCGCTTCTGGAACACAGAGAAGCCAGAAGGAGCGGCGATTAGAGACGATCGGCAGACCAATCGGGAGGCCCACTTCGACGCGGGACCCGGCTACGTCGCCGTCGCGACGATTTCCCGCCGATATTAACCCTTTCGTTGCGAGCGCAGAATACGAACTCTTCGACGAGCTTTCGGTGAAAGCTCGACGGGCGCACTCTTTTCGGCGCGGTGCTCCGCGCGGTGGCCGGAGCGTACTGCCGCAACGAAAGGGTTAATCGAGGCGGTCGATTCTTTAGCCTCGGCCCGACAGCTTCGCTGGCCGAGTCCGCGAGAATCGGCGCGATCCTTTCGCGCTCGCTGTCGCCTCGAGCTCGGTCAGCAAAGCTGAAGAGAGCGAACGGCGCTTTTTCGGACGGACTCACATTTCGGGAAAAGGAACGCGTGGTCACGGTTTGGTTTCGAAGACAAGGACAGTCCGGGATTCTCGCTAAAAGGAAAACCATGCAGAGAATCGCGAGAACGTTGATCCACGCTTGATCGCCTTTCTAGATCCCTGGGAACACCTCTCGCCTCCTCCGATCGGTGCACGAGAACCACCGAGTCTTTACTCTCGCAGTAACAATTGCAACCTCGGATATATTTGCGTGGGTGTTGTCGTCGTAGCTTTATTTACAATCATCTTACACGCGCGCTCTCACGACTGAACCGGACAATCGTCTGAACAATATCACAGATGCGTTCGAAATGCTCGAAGTTATCGTCGTCGGGGAGGGGGACGAGGCCCCTCTCAGTCGATCGTGTACGAGCCGAGACCCTTCTGCGACAGTTTCTCCATGAGAACCGGGATCCCTTGCTTGCTGTACCGATGAAGAACGGACTTGGATATGCGGAAGATGGTCGCCGCCTTCCTCAGCGACAGCCCGTTCGCGACCGCCTCGACGGCCCTGCGGACGTGCTCCAGCTCGCACTTCTCGTATCTTCTCCTGAAAGACCTCGATCCTCCGTCCAGGCAGTACGGTCCTGCAACAGGAGTTCCTCGTTATTATCGTCGGGCGCGTGGTCGCGCGACGGAGCTCCCCACTTGGTGAAATTGGTAAACGAAAACGCGACAGAGACGCGTCGCCGAGAGAGCAAGCGGCGCGGGACACGACGCTTCGGGCTCGTTTCGGGTCTCGCGCCGGGGGCCGAAGAAAACAGGAAGGAATAGCTAGAAACGATCGTATATATTGTTACACCGTTGGACGAATAACAACAGAGAGCGTCGATCGAGCGGTCCGAGCGAGCAACCCGGATTCGGAAACGATTCTTCTCGCGAGCGTCGTCGCGGTTTCCATCGTCGGGGATCCGGAGTCAGCAGCGGGGGGGATGGATTTCGTCGTCCTAAACGCCCGCGTGGATCCTCTTCATGTGGCACTTGAGGTTCCACTTCCGGTTGGTCCTGTAATGACAGTACGGACAGCACTCGGCCTTCTTTTGCCAGCAGAACGTCCTCACGTGCTCGACCAGGTGGTGCTTCCAGCGATAAGATTTCGAGCACCTGTCGCACGTGTATCTTCCCGCGCCGGGCGCAGCGCCTTTCTCGAACAGGCCCAACGGGTCCCGTTCGCCGGCGAAGTAAGCCTCGTCGTATCTATCCGGCCGGAACTCCGCCGGCTCGGCCGCCGCGTACGGGTCGAATACCTGATAATCCTCCCAAACGATCAGTTCACCTGAAACACAAGGTCACGAGACACGTCATTGGCCTGGCGGCTCGGGACACGGGGCCTAGCCACCATGAAGGACGCAACGAGAACGAGGATTTAACGGAGGGATCGTTTTATTGTCGGATCGCGAAGGTCGTCGAGGATCGACGGGGAACTGTGGTTCGTCGGTTCGTTGATCGAGACGACGACGACGACGACGGACGTGTCACAACGTGTTTATTTCTGCGAGATAGAAGTCTGTACAAAAACAGAGGGGTCGGCGCCGAACAGTTCGGGACCTATTCGGTCCGTGATGGGCCCGGCTGGCCTTGGTCCGTCACGTCGGGTCTCGCGGAAGCTTAGGTTCTAGCGATTCGATCTCGAGGATCCCGACGACGACGACGACGACTCGATTTTACAGTAACGTCTTCCTAATAATCCTAATTAGAGAGACATTACTGTATTTCGTGCTAGAAAAATCGTTCTACAGTAATGTCTCCCTAATTGACGCACGGATTGACTCTCGGATTGACGGACAATTTGGAAAGAGGAGACACGATTATTCGAGCCTTGCAGCTCGTTTTTATAGTCGTCGACAATTCGTAACTATAAAAAGAAACCGCGAGGCTCGATTAATCGTATCTCCTCTTCCCGAATTGTCCGTCAATCCGAGCATCAATTAGAGAGACATTACTGTTACCTAGTGGAAAGGCGATCGGCGATCGTTCGTCGGCGATCATTTAACCGGCTTTATTGTTCGCGTCGCTATAATGCATCCGCGTAACGTGCTTCTTCAGGTTCGATTTCTTGTAGGTGCGAAACGCGCAGAACGGACAGCACTGTTGCTTGTCCTTGCCGCAGAATATCTTCTGGTGCTCGACCAGATGTCCCTTCCTCTTGTAAGTCTTTAAGCACCTGAAGCAGGAATACTTGTACTCGCGGCGTTTCTCCGCCGGCCACGCGTCGTCGACCGTGCCACTCTTCGTGATTTGCTCGAGATCCTCCTCGTCTTCCTCCTCCTCCTCGTCCTCGAAGTAGTCGCCCGTGTACCGGCTTCTCCGCGCCTCGGCGTCCGCCTCTTCGTTCCTGACGCCGTGAAACGGGTCCAACGGCAACCGCATCCGGCTGTCCGGCACCGTGGGGCCGGCGGTCTCGTAGAAATGAAACGTGTCTGAAACAAACGATCGAGAGCCAATTAGTTTGGGCGGCGTAACGACCGCGGGGTTCCTTCCCGTAAACGGTCCAGGACGGAACGGAGAACGGAACGAAATGAAAGGCGGTGATGAGAGAGAGACTGTTTCGCGAAGAATTCGATCAGCTGCTCGGATATATGTACACAGGTATTTTTATTTAAAAAGCAATCGGCTGCCGAACATCGTTGGACAGGGACACTTAATCGCCGCGCAGTATTATTATTATTAGTTCCTCGATCTCGATCGATCTACGGATCCGTCGAATCGGTTCGACGGCGACAGACTAGACCATCGTGCTGCATCGCGACGCAAAGCGACACGCGCGTTTGCCTCGTTCTAACGTTAACAACAAGTACGATTCCCCTTGGATTCCCCCCCTCCCCCACTGCCCCGACAATTATAATGAATTAGCGATGAAACGATTCTCTGACGATCGCTGCGCGACTAAATCGCGGCGATCCACGGATCGGCGAGAGAGCCCTTAAATTTCCAGAATTCCAGAAGCGCGTTGAACAATGCGATTTTCTTTGAAATTTTCCCGGCTATAACTGTTATAAATATTTGTGAATTATTTACAATCGATAATAAACGTATCTACATGTTGAAGGAACGTGTCAGCGGCGAACTGATCTCTTTTTCTTTCTTTCTTTCTTTTCTTATTTTTCGAGTGAAAATCACACCTTCGTCGGATCTGGTCGAGCGATCGGATCACCGATCCGTGGATCATCGCGCGTGCGGAAATCGATCCGCCGCCACGATCGATCGCGGCGAGTACTAAATCTCGTAATTACAACTATTATATTACGGTGTCTAAAAACTGTGGATTACTTATTGTTGTAGTCTCGAACAATTTCTATAGGAAAAGAGACTGCGAACGCATGCTTAATCGATAGATACTCTACCATACAACCACTTCGATATCAAACAGGTAGGAAAAACCGGCTGTGTGTTCTAGCGTTTAAAATGGGACTACGATTTGAGTTTCCGTTTTCGACAACGGACGGTGAAAACGTTCGTACGCGCGGTCATAAAACGTGCAAAAGTACGCGCTGTCCGATTTAAAAAAGAACGCGCTCGAAAACGTAGAAAATAGTCGTCGTTTCTAAACAACGAATCACCGATCCTAAAGGGAAAGGACGAAGTTAACCATTGACTTGGGAACATAAGTTTACCCTTAAATGGCGTATATATCGAGGAATCGAATCATTATTATTACTATTATTATTATTATTACTATTATTATTATTACTATTATTATTGTTATTATTACTATTATTATTATTATTGTTATTATTATTATTATTATTATTCTTGTCCCCTCGCGGATATCTCGGGCCACTTTATCGATCGCTCTCCCTCTCTCTCTCTCTCTCTCTCTCTCTCTCTCTCTCTCTCTCTCTCTCTCTCTCTCTCCTCGATTACGAGTCTAACGCATATAAAACGAAAGAAACTTATTCGGATATGTTAAAGTACCATTTAACAGTTAATTCACAACACACAGCGTTATCAAAGTTCTCTGAAAACGGCGCGATCCGCCCCCCCCCCCATCTCTTCGTTCTCCAACGATATACAGTAATGTCTCCCTAATTGACGCTCAGAGTGTCTCCCAAAATGGACAATTTAGGAAGAGAAGATACGATTGTTCGAGCCTTATTTCTCGCTTTTATAGTTGTTCACAATCGATAACCATAAAAACGCGAGCCACGAGGCTCGAACAATCGTATCCCTTCTTCCAAAATTGTCCATTTTCGTGGACAATCTGAGCGTCAATTAGAGAGACATTACTGTAAAAAAGAATGACACGCGCCGCGCGACACGAGCTCCGAAACCTTGCGGATCGAGGATCGATCCCCTTTATCACGCGTTACGAAAGAAACAGCCTTCGGACTAGATTCGGTTCAGTTTTATTAAGTGTGATTACGCGATTACTTTCTCTCCATCGATTCGCGATGCTTCGCCTAGCAAACGATGCTTCTCCCAGCGTTGCACACGCATTATACAAGATGTCCCGAAAATGTCTCGCAATCCGGAATTGGGAAGTTCCTGGAGTAATTTGAAGCAACTTTTTCCTTTGCGAAAATTTTCTCCGAGGCTTCGTTTACGAGTTATCAACGAAAAACTGTGACCAATCAGAGCGCTAGAGCGGCCGGCGTTCCGCCCTCACGGCCAATGCCGCGTCGCGCCGGCTGTCTGACGCAGCGGCAGTGACCGCGAGGGCGGGGCGTCAGTCGTCCGCGATCTCTCGTCAGCGTTTTTCGTTAATAACTCATAAACGAAGCCGCGGATTGCATTTTCGCTAAGGAAAAAGTTGCTTCGAATCACCTCAGGAATCCCATACTTTCGGATTGCGAGACATTTTTGGGTTACCCTGTATATCTTCGCCGTTGCGACTGATCAGACGGCGTCAATCGCGTTTTCTCTCTCTCTCTCTCTCTCTCTCTCTCTCTCTCTCTCTCTCCCTCTCTCCCTCTCTCTCGACTCGGACGCGTCGATCCTCCCGAAACTACAATGCTCGAAATTCTCGATTTTTTTCGCCGGCGGCCGCAATAAATGGATTTCGCTACCATCTCTCGGAACGCTGTACGACTGCGATTCTTCACCCTGTCGCGAGCAAGGAACTTTCGAGGCGCGCGCGGCTCCGGTTCGGTTTCCAACAGGTTTCGAACACGTCTCGCGTTCGATCCGGGTTTAAGTAACGAGCCGTGCTACGCGTAGAAGTCCTACATGTCAAGTCTTCAACGCTTCTTACGCTTCTTGGCCAGAGGAGAAATGGTCGACCAAGCTCGCGAAAGGGTCGATCTTTCGTACGCTCCTCGGACAAGCATACGCCGCTTCGTTCATTCCGTCTCGCGATTCCGCGAAATCCGCGAATTTTGATTAATCCTTCTAAGGAGCGAAACGTTCGCTCGCGGAACGACGCGCGATGCGTCGAACTTAAGAAACGGGTAACGATCGAAAACGGGCGAATTAGTTAGCTGCGAAGTGGCGGCCTATCTCTAAGAAGCGCATCAGAGTTTTTTATCGAACGCAAACGAAGTGTACAGAGAGTATTGATCGTGCCGATAACGCGTTCGCATCGTCGGCGCGCTCCTAAAAAAGGAAGTTGCACGTGCATGCTCTCTTTTCCGGACACAACATTTCCGTTTTCGATTCTTCGAGCGACCGGCAAGAATTCATTTCTACATTCCAACAAGAAAACGAAGAATGTCCGAAGTCGCGAAGCAAAGTAGAAGAGAAAGAAAACGCGCACGACGATCTCCGACTGCGACAGCATCCTCTCGCTTCCGTCTCGCCGGAGAAATCTTCGATTTCCCGAAGCGGCGCGTCGGGCGAAAGTACGCTCGCGAATCCGCGAAAGAAATAGAGGCGAACGAAAAACCAAACGGATCACACCGACAACGCGATCGTAACACGTCGCCTCGTCGCTGGTCCGCGCGCCTCGACCGGCCGGAAGCCTCGGCGTCGCGCGGCGAAGAAGCGGAAACCGGGCGCCGCGTCCTCTCCGCCGTCCCTCGTGCCGAGAGGGCGGTATAAAAAATTGTCCGCGCTACAGGTTCGCCGTGGATCCAGTTCACGAGCGGATGTTGTGCACGGAGAGCAGATGCTTGAGAAACGAGGCCTCCACCCTCGACCTGTAAGGACAGTACTCGCAGGAGAAGTGGGTCTCGTACGTGAGCAAGCTGCAGCCGAGCTTCTGGTGCTTGCGCAGGTTCGACGCCCATGAGTACATTTGGCCGCAACGGGAGCACATGTGCAGCCGCGGCCTCACGATCGGGAACCGTGGTGCGTCTGGAAAGAAATGTTTGTTACAGAACGATTAATGAAAACCGGTCGCCCCCGATCCCGGCCGCGATCGACGTGCCGTACGTTCTCTCGCGGAGAGTGTTGTATATGTGTGTGGGCGGGTGGGGGTCGGAGGTCGCTGATTGGCTCGGAGCGGGAAGAGAGAACGAAAAAAAAAAGAAGATACAGTAGGGACATCGCAGTGGCGTGGGTGGATATAGCTTCTATAGACACCGAAGCGCATGCTTTGCCGGGCGGCGTTCGCGGCGAAGATCGCGCGACTCCGAAGATCGCGCGGCAGATTCGCGCGGATCGTCCCCGAGATCCGCGGGTGACCCCGCTCGGATCGCCTTGCTCTCGGAATTACACGAAAAGAGCGTCTCCTCTCGGTTTCCTTCGTGCGCGCGAGGCGGCCAGAACACAACGATGCGAACACACCAGAGAGTACTCGTGCACAAAGAATGAATACTTACGATGCGACGCCTGACCCCGGGGCGCGGTCGTCGTTTGCGCCGCGGCATCCCCGGATGCCTGGAAAGAAGACGCTTTCTGGGATCGAGAGTGAGGTTGGGGGGTACATGGCTCGAGATTAGAGAAAGATCAGATTTATTCGTTATTCCGTTATCGGTCTATCCGTCTATATCGGTCGACTACTATTCGGCGCCGCCCTCGGATTTCCGAGGAGAAGCGAAGTACTTTTTTCTTCTCTCAAACGTCCAGCCGGAACACCTGGTGCTTGTAGAGCATATGCTTCTTCAGGTTCCCCTTGAAGTTCGACTTGTAGTCGCAGAACGTGCAGAAGAAGTTCGGCGGCTTGCCGCAGGCCATGCGCTGATGAAGCCGCAGGCTGGTCGGCCAGGAGAACGTTCGCTGGCAGCGGTCGCAGGTGTACTTGTAACCTGAAATCAGAGTGATTGGTTAGCGCGAATGGTAGGCGCGAGTGCGCGAAGCTTGGCCCTCGACGATGACGACGATGACGATGACGGCGAAGGCGAAGGCGACGACGCGCGAGTCATGGTCGAGACTAGAACGCTTGCTGATTCTGCTAATAATTTATTGGTTACAGTGTGTCGGCGAACGGTCCGGAGACTGTTGCCGCGGGAATCGCCGCCGGCTGAACGTTATTGGTACATATATACAGAGCGTCCAAGCGTCGTGGTTTTCTTATCGATTAGGTCGGGAGGAGTAATCGTTTGTCGCGGCGAACGGAGAAGGAACGGGAGACGGAGAACGATTGTTGAAAAAGCGACGAGAAACGTGTCCGTTGATTAAAAGCGAGCGGCCACGGAGCACAATCAACCTGTGAAATCACTGCTGAGGAACTTTATTTTATTTTATACTCGATTTCGAACCGTCGGTGTCGCGGTGTACCTCGTGTTTTTGTCCACGGAAGAGTGTCCAGAGAGGTCTACGATTCGATCGTCGATCGCGCGACCAACTTCTCGATCCCCGACGGCTACAGCACACGCGTTCGTTTCATCACCCTGTTTTTCTCCGCGGTATATACGCAGGGTGTCCTGAAAATGCCCCGCGATCTGGAAACGAGAGGGTTCCTGAGGTTATTTGGAGCAACTTTTTCCTTTGCGAAAATGTTCTACGAGGCGCCGTTCGCGAGTTATTCGCGAAAAACAGTGGCCAATGAGAGGCGAGCTCGGTTGGCGCTAGGCGGGCGCGCCAGTCCGCGGGCGGAGCCCCGGTCGCGCTGATTGGCTCCGCCGCGGCGCGCCGCCTCGCGCCAGCCGCGCGCGGTCACTCATTGGTCGCTGTTTTCGTTGATAACTCGCGAACGGCGCCTCGGAGAAGATTTTCGTAAAGGAAAAAGTTGCTTCGAATCGCCTTGGGAACCCTTCTCCTCGCGAACCCTCCCCTGCGGGACATTTTTCGGACACCCTGCACGGTAATGTCTCCCTAATTCGCGCTCAGATTGCGCCGGAAAATGCACAATTTGGGAAAAGGAGATGCGATCATTCTCGTTCTTATATAAGTTGTTGACAATAATCATAAAAACGAGCCTGTAAAAGCTGTAAAAGCTATAAATAATAGAAGCTCGGACCATAATGCTCGAACAATCGTATCTCCTATTCTCGAAGCGTCCATTGTTCTGCGCGAACCGAGCGCGAATTACGGAGAAATGATTGCATCTCTTTGATGACACGAAGAGAAAGATGCGAAGACAAGGGAAGACAGGGGAAGAACGCCTCTTATACAACCTCTCTCTCTCTCTCTCTCTCTCTCTCTCTCTCTCTCGCTCTCGGTAATCTAAACTGTACTGAATGAACGGCATCGCCGACGGAAAAATGTCAGCGCAGCTAACATCGTGACGTGGAGAGAATCGAAGCTCGGTCCGCTGCCCGTCATCCGAGGTGGATGCGAAGAATGTGTTTCTGCAAGCTACTCTTGTACTTGGTTCGGTGCGGACAGTACGGGCAACACTCCTTCGGGTCTTTGCCGCACTCGATCTTCAAGTGGTTCTTCATGTTCCTGAGCCAACGGTAGCCCTTGTTGCATCTCGGACACCGGAAGCAGCCCGGCCGCCTGTCCAAGCAGCCGCTGCTGCTGTTCCTCTGGCCGACCTTCAAACTATTCGACGTCAACGCAGCCTTATTATGCTGGCTAAACGATCTTGCGTAATAATGGTAACCGGGCCACGGGAGATCTGGAAAAAGAAAGGGGCAACGTGACATTCTCTGGTCGGACCGTGGATTCTCCACTCGTGGCGTCGCGGTGGAAACACCTTTTTGAGCAATGTCTCCCTTATTGACGCTCGGATCGCGCACGAAAATGGACAAATTCGGGAAGCGGAGACACGATTAATTCGAGCCTCGCAGCTCGTTCTCATAGTCGACAATTTTCGTGACTATAAAAAGAAACCGCGAGCCTCGAATAATCGTGTCTCCTGTTCCCGAATTTGTCCATTTTCGTGCGCGATCGGAGCGACAATTAGAGAGACATTCGGAGTGACTCGAGTTTGGATCGGATCCGGCTCGGATCGCGGAGGAAATTCCCGGAAGAAATTCTTTTTGGGAAAAGAACGCGTGTTCTTGTACGAGGAGCCTGTGTTTCTCGCGAGAGAACGCATTTCTCGTCGTCGAATATCGAAGCGGAAACGTCGACGCGTCGTCGGACTGCGGATCTCCGTGCGAGATAAGCGTCGATATTTCATCGAGAAGGATATAAGTCGAATTTAACGTGTATTTAGTACTTTGTTTAATCGATATTTTTGGTCATTCAGCCGGTCGATCCTCTCGCGTAAGCGCGCGAAAGCCGCCGTCCACGCGTCGCGCAGCTCGAGAGAGCATCGCTTCGAGATATCGCTTCGAGATATCGTTTCGAAATATCGTTAACAACAAATATCAATGAACGATCGATCCGACGACCTCGAATCACCCCGCGTGTCCGTCGCACAACCTCTTAAATGCGTGTGAAAAGCGGTACAGTAATGTCTCCCTTACTGACGCTCGAATTGTTCCCCGAAATGGGCAGTTTCGGAAGAGGGGATACGATTGTACGAGCCTTGCGACTCGTTAATTATAGTTGTTGACAATCGATAGCCATAAAAGGCGAGCCACAAGGCTCGAACAATCGTATCACCTTCTCCACGAATTGCCAATTTTTGTGGACAAACTGAGCGTCAATTAGGGAGACATTGCTGTACCTTGAACGATTGACAAAACTGTGAGCGTAATATAATAATTGTGGCAATCGGCGCGAGCACGGAGGAGCAGACAATAGAGAACAACAATCAAAACTCACTCGCTGAAACACGTGCGTTCAAGTGTTTTAGAAACAGTTGCTGTTTATTTCTCGAATCAATGGTTTGGCACACGCTTACAGGCTCGCAGGTTACACGTTGATTAATGCGGTCGCAGCTGGGGCTTGGCAACAGGTGGTCGTCTTTTTTCTTTCGTTTTATTCGTGGGGAACGGGGAGACGGGACGACTATGTACGTAGGTATAGCGTATCATCATCATCATCATCATCATCATCATCATCATCATCATCATCATTATCATCATCATCATCATTATCATCATGCTACAAGATCTCCGCGTCGCGATTCCTAAACACTCGGATAGCTTTCTTCTATGCATCGATGCTTCGACGTCCGCGTGGATCGATCGAGGACGATCGAACAGAAACGATCTATATGTAATATCGTGGTGTCTGGCAACCGCGATGAAGTAAAGAAAAAAAAAAAAGGAAAAAAGAAGAATGACTCGCGGAAGTGTCGCGGAGACATTGAATGACTAACATCGAGGTATTGCTGTGAAACGAACTGTACGTGGTGTCTGAGAAATAGTGCAACTTTTTAGCGACGAAATTTTAGCGATTTTTGTGTGCCGGAATAATTCTGTTTCGAAGCCGGGATGGTACAGAAATTGAGTGAATTCTCCCTAATCGACGCTTGGCTTGGAAACGTAAAATGGACAATTTGGGAAGAGGAAATAGGATTGTTATTATTATTATTACATTCTTGAGAGAACGTACGATTATATGGTCAAAGTTATTTGTAGTTATAGATAGTTAGTTATAGTTATAGATATAGATATATGTAAATATAGATCTATATCTATGTATGTAGATACCTATGTATAGAGCTGGATATATATATAGATATACTATATCTATATTTGTATATCTATATACTATAACTATATTTATATACCTATAGATATGCTATATCTATAGGTATATATCTATAGATATACTATAACTATATCTAGATATCTATAGATATAGTATATGGATATAGATATATAGTGTATGGATATAGATATACTATAACTATATCTATATATTTATATGTCTATATAGATATACTATAACTATATCTATATATTTATATATCAATATAGATATACTATAACTATATCTATATATTTATATATCTATATAGATGTACTATAACTATATCTATATATTTATATATCAATATAGATATACTATAACTATATCTATATATTTATATATCAATATAGATATACTATAACTATATCTATATATTTATATAGATATAGATATACTATATCTATATATCTATATACCGGGTGTTCTAGTCGGAGTAGCCAGGACAATGGCGCAGGAACAAGGTAAACAAGCCTCAAACGTGTACTCTTAGGGAGAGTTCACTTGACAGGGTGTCCCAAAAATGTCTCGCAATACGGAAATTCGGAGGGGGGGGGGGTAGCCCAGGTCATTCCAAGAAACTTTTTCCTCAGCGAAAATGCGATCCGCGGCTTCGTTTACGAGTTATCAACGAAAAACACTGGCCTCTCATTGGTCGCTGTATTTTCGTCAATAACTCGTGAATGAAGCTCCGGAGAAAATTTTTCTAAAGGAAAAGGTTGCCTGAAATGACCCGAGGAATCACTTTCCAGGGTGATCGCTCGAGACAGAAGAAGCGAAGGCTCTCGCCACTCGGCAGTGATAATTTTAAGAAAAACGCTGTTCACCCTTGTTTCAGAACGTCTGAAGAATGTTCACGAATTTTTCGGAGCCGAAATAACAAGCGTTTTAAACGCGATCTCGTGAACAAAGCCGCGGATTGCCACTTTCGCCAAGGAAAAAGTTTCTCAGAACAATCCCTCGGGAACCCTTCATTTCCGAGACATTTCGGGGACACCCTGTACACCGATTCCGTGACAGTACCGCCGGTGCAACACCGGCACCCGAGTCCCCAACGCGACGTCGAACAGAAGAATCTCTCTCTCGGCGAGAGCAGCGAAGCAGCGACGATGATTAACCGCGCGATGTCCTCGCGATTCGAGGCCGAGCAACGGTCCAATCAACGGAGCCTCACAACTCGCTCGAAAGACCGAACGCTTCGTGAAACGGGACCGTGAAGATCTTCGGCGCGCGGCGCCGTCCATCGTTCGCAACGAGGAGTTCGCGACGCGAGAACGAAACGGCGTGTTCGTGGTCTTCTCGAGAAAGCCTCTCTCGAACCCGGCGCTTCCTAAATGCTGCTGGAGAACACGTTCTTTCCCGGATGATTCGTCCTAATGTGCTGATAGAGGTTCCCGCGTTGCTTGGTCCTGTGGGCGCAATAGGGGCACTTGAACTGCGGCTCCTTGCCGCACTCGTGCCTGGTGTGTCTGACCAAGGTGGCGCGGTGCTGGTAGCCCTTGCCGCAGGTCTCGCACCGGTACGGGAAATCGACCCGCTTCGCCATCCAAAAGCTGGCCAGGTTCTTGATCAACGGCATCATCGGGTAGTTGCAGTCCCTTTGGTAGCCCTTGTGCATCGGAATGCAAGGGATCGGCGGTAGCTCTGCAACGAACAACAAGCAGAAAAAGGGGCGCGTTAGTAGCCGGCCAATAGGTGAGGAGCACTTCGTCGTGTGGTGGTGGGGGGATGTTTGTTTGTTTTTTTTTGGCAGTGAAGTAACCCAGAGTGATCGTTAATAACCGTTCTCTTTAATCGCGTTCGCTTTAAAAAACATAGAGAGGCCCCGGCGAGATCGGCGACCGCGTCGGCTTCGCTCCGACCGTGGGAAAACTCGCGCGGAAATCCGTCGCGCCGACGTCGGAGCGTTTGTCGGCTCGTTCGTGGACACGGCTGGCCCTAAAGATCGTCGATCGGACGCGTCGGCGAGAGGGCTGCGGAGCGTTTTTCTGGAGCCGCCGAGCGACGTGCCGCAAGCGCGCGCGCGCGCGCCGGCCGAAAAAGGCGAGCAAATATTTTAGTCCGTCAGGGTGACCGCGTAGACTCGCTCCGTTGGGTGCTTGCTCCTGACGTGACTGTAGATCTGCGACGTCTGCTTGTTCCTCTTGTCGCAATAGGGACACTTGTAACGCGGCTCGAGCCCGCACTCGTATTTGTAATGCCGGTCGCGGTTCCATTTCAAGGTGAACCCGTTCAGGCACTTCGCGCAGAAGAACATCTTCTTCCGCTTGCCCGAGGCGTCGTACCTCTCCGCGGGCTCGCCGGACAGGGCCAGGCCCATGTACGAGTCCAACATGCTCAGATCTGAAAGCAAAGATCGTCGCGTGAATCAGCGGTACGCCGGGGGGGACGACGCGGGCGTTTTGTTTCATTGTGAGAGCGTTTGAAGAACGGAACGCGTCGCGCCGTTTGTGTCCAGGCAAACGTTTATTTTGTTTTTGTCAATGTTCACAGAGATACAAATTGGCTACATCGAGAAGACGATGATGATGATCCCGGCTGCGTCGGGGGGACTTTTCGCGCGGAAACACACGCGCGATCGATCGCGCGGACTCGCGCGCCGCGAAGACATCTCGTGGTTCGAATCATTTCCGAGGTTGTCTCTTCAGTTCCGCAGGGTGACCGCGCAGACTCTCTCCGTCGGGTGCTTGCTCCTCACGTGTCTGTAGATCTGCGACGTCTGCTTGTTCCTTTTGTCGCAATACGGACACTTGTACCGCGGCTCGAGCCCGCACTCGTACCTGTAATGCCGGTCCCGGTTCCACTTCAGGGTGAAACCGTGCAAGCACTTCGCGCAGAAGAAGATCTTCTTCCGTTTGCCCGTGGCGTCGTACTTCTCGCGCGGCTCCCCCGTCAGGGCCAGGCCCATGTACGCGTCCAACATGCTCAGATCTGAAAGCAAATTGTCGGCGCATGAATCAGTGGCCCACCCCGGGGACTCTCGCGCGCGTTTTTTTATCTGTGAGAGCGTCGAAGAACGGAAACGCGTCGCGACGTCGTGTCCAGGCAAACAGGTTTATTTCATTTTCATAGTTTTTCATTTCATTGGTACATTGTGTTGGTACAGAGCCGTCGATCGGGCGCAGAGGCCGGGGGGCGCGAGGTACGGTAATTTCTTCGGGAAACGAGGAATCGTAGGTTGCGGCGAATTTTTCCTTTGTTTGATGTACGCTTGTGTGGTTTGTTGCGACGTCGATGTTTGAGGACGCTGATAGATGGAGGCGGTATCGTTTTTTTATTATTATACGAGCCAGGAAGCTTGAATAATAAGTATCCTATCATAAAGACAGTGCAATTGAAATGGAATGTAAATGGAATACAAAGCAATTCGAAGACAATGCTATTGAAATACGAAGCAATTCGACGACAATGCGATTGAAATGCAATGGAATTCGAAAACAAAAGCAATTGAAATGCGATTGAAATACGAGGCAATTCAAAGACAATGCAATTGAAATACAATGGAATTCACACAAATACAATACAATTGAAATACAATGTAATTAAAATACAGTTCCTCTAATCACAGTCAGTGTTCCAGGTACGTGACCGTCGAATCGTGGCAAGTGGCCTTCGAATTGTCTTTGAATTTTATTCGAATTGTATTTGAATTGTATTCGAATTGTTATTATAATTGCCTTCGAATTTTATTCGAATTGCCTTCGAATTTTATTCGAATTGCCTTCGAATTTTATTCGAATTGTTATTATAATTGCCTTCGAATTTTATTCGAATTGTATTTGAATTGTTATTATAATTCCCTTCGAATTGTATTCGAATTGCCCTCGAATTGTCTTCGAATTGCCTTCGAATTTTATTCGAATTGTTATTATAATTGCCTTCGAATTGTCTTCGAATTGTATTCGAATTGTATTCGAATTGCCTTCGAATTGCCTCCGAATTGTCTCGGAATTGTCTCTAAATCGCCTCCGAATTGCCTCCGAATCGTCTCCAAATAACCTCTGAATCACTTCAAAAAATTAGAAACAAAAGAATCAACTCATCGTTTTCATTCCGGCATCACTCTATATATCTACATCAACGTGCACCAACGTATTCCCAGATTTGCTCTCAGATCCACCGGTCACCCAACCAAACCTAACCAAACGCTTCCAAAAGAAATTACCGTACATCTCGCCGAGAACATATGCTCTTAATCGCGAACAGCACAGAACAAAAAAAAAACAGTCGCAATCGAAGATCGTCAGTCTCTCAGCGTGACCGCGCAGACTCCCTCCCTCGGATGCTTGCTCCTGACGTGTCTGTAGACCTCGGAGGACCGTTTGCTCAGCTTCTCGCAATAAGGACACTTGTATCTCGGCTGGTGGCCGCACTCGTTCTTGTAATGCCGGTCGCGGTTCCATTTCAAAGTGAACCCTTTCAAGCATTTCGTGCAGTAAAAGATCTTCTTCCTCTTGCCGGACGCGTCGAACTTCTCCACCTGCTCGCCGGGCAAGGCCAGGCCCATGTACGAGTCCAACATATTCAAATCTGAAAGCAAACATCGTCTCATGAATCAGTGGCCCCGTCGGTCTCGTCCGATTTTCGCTCGCGAACGAGCAGCAGCTCCTTTCGACGTCGTCGATTTGCCCGAAGCATCTTCGTCCCGGAGAACGGAAAGGTGATGAGAGGAGAGGAGAGGAGGGGGGACGCGAATTTTCCCTCGTTCAATGTTATTTGCAGCTTTACCAGCCGCGAAGCCAACCGCAAGATCCGCGCGCGTGACCAAGCTGCTCTCTATCTCGTCGCATTAAAGTCACAGTTTTTGGAAATACGTCTCCCTCGTCGCTCTGGCTCCTTCGGCGCCAGCAATCGGACAACGTGGGACCGCCGGAGCTTCGATTTCTCGGCGAACGAAAAGTTCTTCGAGCAGAACAAGGACGAAGGAACGTCGGAAAATGTGAACGCCAGGACCGTGAAGTCCAGAAGAGAGGGGGGGAGGGGTCGACGGGCGTGCGAGCAGCCGACAGAAAAATGCCACTAAATTGGGATGTTTTGGGGATGTTTTATTTTGCCATTGAACGAATTCTCGCCGAGTTTCGGCGATCGTGAACGATGTTCCAAGGTCGCGGCGACCTCTTCGACCTTCGACCGGCCGCTTCGCTTTCGATCGTTCGCGAGGGGAGGGCGCACTTTTATTCGGATACAAAGGGTGTGTGACCGTACGAAAATAGCGGCGGGCTATAATAGGGGGGGAGGGGCCTGATTTCGCGGCCTGAGTTCCCGTTCGGCCTAATTGCCGACCATGTTGTAGACTTCGAGGACAGCGGCGCGCAGGCTCGGGTGCCGGGCCCTGATGTGTCGGTGGATCTCCTCGGCGCTGTTCGCCGAGGTGTCGCAGTACGGGCACATCTTCTTCGGTACGAAGCCGCAGCTGGTCAGCATGTGCGCGCGTAGCTCGTGTAGATGGTCGAACTTGGTGGCGCATTTCGGGCACAGGTTCGACGTCGCCGAGATGTCGATGCATCTGAGATCGTTGTTGGTCTGCGAGGATCGGCACGGAAGGTCGCGCGGCCGCGGCTCGCCGCCCTGACGCGAACCTGAAATCGAACGGATCGATTAGAGCCCGGCCGTCGGTTTTCCCCGCGGAGACCAACGAACCTGCGGATGTATATGTACGTATGTATATCTATGTATGTCTATGTGTACTCTAACAAAGCTGTATGTGTATGTGTGTCACAATGAAACATTTACGGCGCAGCGTGTGTCGTTCGCTCGGCCGCGAAGCTGTTTCACTCGCGCGCGAACACGTCTGTGTACGACGCTCGCGAAAACCGTTTAGGCCGGCGCGTATGAATCGTCGGATTTTCAAGCGAACGATACAATCTTTTTTTCAAAGCTGTTTGTTTAATCGAAGAAAGAGAGAGAGAGAGAGATGCGGGCGGTTCGGTGGGAAGGACGGCGACGAGACTGTTCGAACAATGGAACGCGCGTCGTTCCTCTCGGCGCAGCGCTTTGCTCTTAGAGCAGAGCCGGTCGAATTGTGTTCTACCACTGTGTGAGACGCCTCGTCCTCTGTCCGTTCTGCTTCTTTTTTGGCTTTTGTTTTTGAACAATGTTCAGAGACGTGTGAAGACGACGAGAAGATAAATACATGTGTCTTTCTGTACCAGACTTTACTGTACCGCATTCTTCATTCGGCGATTTACGTCCCCGTCGACGGCCGTCGACACCCGCGGGTACACAAATGGTACACAAATGGTAGTATAGGAGTGGTTCAAGCGAAAGCCAACACGCGTGCGCACTGCTTCGAGGACATTTTCCCTTGGAATTTATTCTGTCTAACATCATTTTCTTTGTCCACGTACAATAGAGTTGCGGAGTTAACAGAAACGGGGTTAATAGAAGAAGAAGAAAAGGAGAAGAGAAAGAAAAGAAGAAGAAGTGAAACCGAGAACGAGAGATTCCAGTGAAAATAACTCTTCGAAATACTCTATTATAAACAGTTCCGTTCTCCGAACGCGTCGCCGGATCGGAGAGAACTCGCGCAGATCCTCGCGATCCGTGCGCGCGATTCTTTTTCTGTTCGTGACACTTTATTGACACTCGGCGAGGCTAAATGACACCATTGTACGATATGCTGGACGCACGGAATTCGGAAATTCCGCGATCTCGTCGTCGACGCGTGCTGTCCAACGCTGAGCGCGCGTCTCGCCGTTGCCGGCGAAAAGGACGGCGGCAATCGCAAGGAACCAGATGATCGAAGACGATTGTAGCGTCGGTTTCGGATCCTTGAAACAGCACGGAGAAGTGGGAGAAGTCTCGAGAGAGACTTTAGGTGCGTTGCAAGGAGTTCGGTTTTTTCGGTTCTTCGAAACCGACGGTAAATTCTCCCCAATTGTCCCTCGGCTTCGAAACGAAAATGGACAGTTTGCGAGGAAGAGGCGCGATTGAGCGAGGCTCGATGCTCGTTTTTTTTTTTTTTATAGAAATGGATTGTCGACAGCTATAAAAACGAGCCGCGAGGCTCGAACAATCGTATGTTAATATTATCCTCTTAATAATATTATAATAGTCTTCCAAAATTGTCCATTTTTACAAGCTGAAAGAAAATTAGGGACGATGTTGACGATTTCACATTTTTCCTGGTTCCCGTGACAGATAATTATTGTGAATTCTCCCTAATTGGAGCTCAGCTTGCACAGAGAAGTGGACAATTTGGGAAGAGAAGATGCGATTATTATTATTATTATTATTATATTATTATTAAGAGGTCATGCGATTATATAGTCAAGGTTATTTATAGTCATAGTTAATTATAGTCATAAATATAGGTCTATATCTATATATGTATATATAGCTAGATACATATATAGGTACAGATATATTTATTTATAGTCGTAGATATAGGTCTATATCTATACATGTATATATTGCTAGATACATATATAGGTACAGATACATATCTCTATATACATATATCTCTATACATATATGTATAGTATCAATATATTACTATAACTGTAATTATAACTATAACTATAAATATAATTATAACTATAACTATAACTATGACTATAACTATGACTATAACTATGACTATAACTATATCTATATAGATATAGAATATAACCATAACAATTTTTATAGTCACCGATCGTCGACAACAATAAAAACGAGCCACGAGGCTCGAATAAATCGTACCTCCTCTTCCCAAACTGTCGAACAAATTTCTGCTTCCAAGCTGATGGTCAATTAGGAAGGATTTATTGTATTCGCTATAGCGCGTTACTCTAAGTCTTCGCTAATTTACTATTACCTCTGGTTAAATTGCTCTATTTTATCGATAAAAAGCGAGCAATCGTTCGAGTCGAGGAGAAGAAGAAGAATGTCAAGGTTATGTCAATGGCTGTCATGAGACGTTTAGGATCTTCGAAAACGAAAATCTAACGCATCCATTGACTGGGTTAAATTAGCTCAATTTTGAATACGTGCAATTTTTTAATTCCAATTCGGTACAATTATTGCAACGTACTGATATCGTCGTTCGACGATTTTTAAAGAGGGAGGAGGTGGAGGAATTCGGCTGAAAATCAAATGCTAGTGATTTTTTTGAACGAAACTTTGAAGAAATACATTTATTTATATATTATATGATATAATATATGATATAATATATAAGTAAATGTACTTTTATCGTATTATTATATATATATATTAATTATTATATACATATAATAATTAATAAAACGTGAATGATATATGACGACATATAAACAATATATATAACAATAAATATAACGATATATATAATAATATAATAAATATAATATATATTATATAATATAATATAATATTAATTATTATATTTATTATATTATTTATTTATAACTATTATATTATTATATTATAATACAAAAAACAGAAGTTGGAAAATTAATTTCTACACTGTAAAAAGAAATACAAAAGAAATATACTCCTTGAAAACTTTGCACGTAAAATTCTCAGCCGAACGCCCCCCTCCCCCTTCAAAATCCCAGCCCTGATTCGTTACATTTAAACACAGACTCGATCCAAAACGAAATCCTCGACGCCCACAGTCTTCAAAAAAGAAAAAACACAGCCTCTCACAAAACGTTCCTTTTCAACGATAAAAAGAACGAAGCAATCCGTGTGGGTGAAAGTGTATCAGCAAAGCAGCGAACACCCGAAAGGAGAACGCGTTACAGAGCACGCGATGATCGGCTGACGGCGATGATCGCGAGGCCAGAGAATTGGACAGCAGCGGGGAGGGGGGCGGAGCGGAGCGGCTCACGGCGAGAAGGTCCGACCGCGAGGAGAAACGAGAATAGGCGTGTCGCGCAGCTGGACGAAGCTCCGCCCCCTTCTATCAATTCAGATCGATCACGTAGACGTTCTGTCCGCGATGGCACTGCCGGATGTGTCTGTACACGTGGCCGCGTTGCTTCATCCTCGCGGCGCAGTACGGGCACTGGACCTTCGGCTCTTGGCCGCACTCGAACCTCGTGTGCCTCTTCAGGTGCCACGCGTGGATGTAACTCTTCGAGCACCTGGAGCACGTGTGCCGCTCGAGCGCGTTGCTCCTGCGCCGCCTCGAGCTCAGCGGCTTCTCTTCCTCGTAATCGAAGTCCTTCGACTCTTCCATCACCACCGAGCACAAGTTCTCCAGATCGGTCTCGATCTTGATCCTCTTGATGTCTACAAAGAAAAAGAGAAAACGAACAGGCAATTAGTTGGACCGTCGAGGGATACGCGGGGTGGTCTCCACGGGCAGAGAGAAAGAGAGAAAGAGAGAGAGAGAGAGAGAGAGGGCGGGAGAGAATCGGGAGGAAACAACGGTCAGCGAGCGTAATCTGGCTGTCCGCGAGGCCAGAAGCTGCCGCGTTTCGCGCGCTGCTAAACCTAGAAACGAAAGCGACGAGAGCAGAGAGGCGAACAACCCTCTTCGGGGCATTCTCGCGCGCGCTAAGCGAATCCGCGCGAGTTCGAGCCGAGCTCCGAGGCACCCGGAAGAGTCTTGCGCCTCGATCCGAGCGAAAGCGCGCTCGGCGTCGCCCGTGTCTCTCTCGTAAAAATCAGCAGAATCGGCGGACCGATGCCCGACAGCTTCGAGAAGCGTCCTCGAGCCCTTCGCCCTTCCACGTTCGAGCGCACGAGCATCCTGCGGACAGATTCGCAAGCTTTTACCTGCCTCTCTGGCCAGTCTGCGACCGTAAGGCGCGAATCTATCCCGAAAAAAGTGGTCGAAAGGGACGATTTTCGCTTGAACAGAGGCGACGGACGACCGGCCCCCGGCGCGGGAAACGATAGCCACCGGCGAACGATGAACCCGCTGAAACATTCAAAGGGCCATGTTAAAATCACCAGGGTGATTTTAAGACAGATACATTACCGGACGAAAGATACTCGACGGCGCGCATAGACGAACGCATCAGCCTCACGTGGGAAACGGCGCCGCGGTTTGGGTGTGCTCTATAAACCAGATAGCATCGTAGGAATGCTTTTATTCGATCACATGTACAATTGACGACAGAACCGTGGCAGCGATCTCGCCGGCGCAGCGTCGTCCGAGATATATACAGAACCAATACAGTGGTGACAATGAGCGAGATCAGAGGGGGGGAGGGAGGATGCACATTCGACGAGGGGAGACAGTCTTCGCGCGCGTCGGTTTATATGTGATTTGTGAGTTCAGTTTCATCTGAGAGCAAAACTCTCGACACAGTTTCTCCAGATAGAATGTCCGAAAATCATGGCACTTCCGTCAAATAGATTCCCGAGATCATTTCAAGCAACTTTTTCCTTTGCGAAAATGTTCTCCGACGTGTCGTTCACGAGTTATCGACGAAAAACAATGGCCAATAAGCGGCGAGCGCGGCCGACGAGGGGCGACCGAGCCCGCGAGCGGTCGACGCCCAGTTCCGCTGATTGGCGCCGCCTCGCGCCGGCCGTGCTCGCCTCTCATTGGCCGGCGTTTCTCGCCGATAACTCGCGAACGGCGCGTCGGAGAAAATTTTCGCAAAGAAAAAAGTTGCTCCGTACGATCTCGGAAACCCCTGGTTTCCTGCTCGCGCGATAATTTCGGGACACCCTCGGTGCAACCTGTCGAGAGTTTCACTCCGAGACGGACGGCCGCCTTTGCTCCAGGCTAGCCCGCAGCGACCGGCGCGCGTGCCTTCGATGCGCCGCGGCAACGTCCTTTCCGCGGCCGGCTCGGTCGGTCTAGATCCTCGCGGGTCCGGGCCCCGGCCCGGGGCCAGGAGCGGCCGGAGGGGCGGCGCCGGTCGACGACGGACGGCCCGACGTCGTCAGGTCGACCGATCCCGACGACGATCAGGGAGAGTCGATTATGTAGATCCGCTGGCCCGAGTGTTTTCTACGTATGTGCTCGTTCACGTGGGCCCTCTGTTTGCTGCGGTTCCCGCAGTAAGGGCATTTGAACCGCGGCGCGACACCGCACTCGTATCGCAGATGACGCTTCAGGCTTTTCACCACGGTGTAACCGTTCCCGCACTTCGGGCACACGTAGTTGCTCCTTCGGGCTGTACGGTGGCGCAGCGAGCCGTACGCGTCCTCGGACTTCATCGCCTCCCGATACACGTCCGCCCCGTAATTCCCGTACAGTAGGCAATACGACCGATCCACTGAAAGCAAACGAACGAAGTCGGTTAGAATCGTGCAATGGCCGCCGAAACCGCGGAGGAGAGATACAAACGGCGCGCGCTCCTCGCTAAACGGCTACGTGAAGGAGAACAATCTTTCCTTCGCGGCGATCCAACGCAGAGCTGCAAAATATACTAGCATTTTGTATTTTTTTTCTTTTTTTTCTAGTTCGGATCGAATGCTTATTTCGAAGGTCGATCGACGCTTCTTCTGACGCTGACACCTCGAATCGTTCGGAACGCTTTCTCGGGAATGCTCGGCCCACTTCGCTGCGCCTCGTTGTTATACAGGGTGTTCCGGAACAGTTGTTGGGACCAGGGGCTTCGAGAAGTCTGGAGGGGACACACGGAGGAAATGATTTTATCTTCCAGGCAGTTTCTTTATTTATATATATTATATATGTTATATTATATTATTATTATTATATTATATTATTGTATTTATATATATATATATATTATGTATATTATATATTATATATATTATACGGGGAGTCCCGAAATTACGGTATTTCCGGGAAATAAGGGGTTCCTGAGGTCATTTGGAGCAACTTTTTCCTTTACAGAAATTTTCTCCGAGGCGTCGATTACGAGTTATTAAGGAAAAACGGGGACTAATCGGAGAGCGAGCGCGATCGACGCTCCGCCCACGCGACCGATGCAGGCCGATTGACGCAGCGGCGGTGGTCGCGAGGGCGGGGCGTCTGCCGTACGTGATCTCTCATTGATCACTGTTTTTCGTTGATAACTCGTGAACGAAGCCTCGTAGAACATTTTCGCTAAGGAAAAAGTTGCTTCAAATGATCTCAGGAACCCCTTATTCCCCAGAAATACCATAATTTTGGGACACTCTGTATATTATATATATATTATATATTATTGTATTTATATATATCTTTATTTTCTCTTGGTACAGACGCAGCCACGCGCAGCGCTGTGTTCCATTTTATTGCGCGATCCCTTTCGAAGATTACGTCTAAGCCTGTCGCATTTTATATTTATTTCCATCTCAATGTACAATGGGCGTCGATGAACCGAGCGAAACGAAGAACCGCGAGCAGGTGTCCCATTGCGGAAGCGATGGCCGAGGATGTTGAAAAAGTCCCAAAATGCTGAACTATTATCTCTGTCTCTTGGGACCGTGTGGGACACCCGCCCGCGTACTTATCCGTTCCTAGAATCTGAAGGCTCGCTTCCATTGACTTGGTTTTGTCGCTTGGCCTTGCCGCTTGGCTTTGCCAGCCTAACGAGCCGAAAACGAAAAGAGTGCAGTTTCATAAGAAAAAGTTTAGAACCTTCGCTCGATGGAAGAACAGCGACGTTCGGCTTTCCGTTCGCTGCGTTGGCAAAGCCAAGCGGCAAGGCCAAGCGGCAAAGCCAAGTGGCAAGGCCAAGCGGCAAAGCCAAGTGGCAAGGCCATGCGGCAAAGCCAAGTGGCAAGGCCAAGCGGCAAAGCCAAGTGGCAAGGCCAAGCGGCAAAGCCAAGCGGCAAAGCCAAGTGGCAAGGCCATGCGGCAAAGCCGCGCAGCATAAACCCAAGGCACCGAGCGAAGGCAAAAGCCAAACGATCGATGCGTTGGAATGCCGCGTGGCAAGGCCAAGCGGCAGAAGTCAAGCCGCTGGAAACGAGCCTCTCTAAAAACAAATACCTAAAATATTAAACACCTAAACCATTAACAGCCTAACCACCGTGTAAACCGTCGAATCCAATAACACTCGCCTTTACAAAATCGCCGAATACAAAATGCTAGTATACTCGTTTCTCGCAAACGGCCAACTGCGATCGCCGAAGCCTCCGTCGTCCCGTGTCAACGTTCTCCCCTAATCTCGCGCCAAGGACGCCTCGAAGGAGTTCGAAACAAGAGATCCTGAAGAGGAAGGTCGCATCGAAGCGACCTCGAGGACCGTCCAGGAGCGCCGCAACAGCGCCGGGCGGCCGCAGCTGCTCCGCGAAGCCCTGCCTTATTTCCGTGACAGCAAGAACGGATTGGGCGCGTTGTCGTGACAGAAACGAGACGTTTATTGTTTCGGATGGTTGGATACAGTGCGTGGTAGCGACAAAGCGTGTAGAGTACGTGGACCGTGATTCCCGTCGGCGGAAAGGCGCTGTCGACGCTCACGACCGTCGGGACACAAGAAAAACAAGATACGCTCGGGGGCCAGCTCCCGGCTTCCCCAGAGAGAGCGAGAGAGCGAGAGAGAGCCTCAAACTTTCAAGTCGACCACGAACACCCTCTCCTCCGGGTGTTTCTTGCGAATGTGCGAGTAGATCTGCGAGGTCTGCTTGCTCCTCAGCTCGCAGTACGGGCACTTGAATCGCGGCTCGTGCCCGCACTCGTACTTGTAGTGACGGTTCCTGTTGCTCTTCAAGGTGAACCCGTGCAAACACTTCGGACAATAATAGAGCACTTTCGGCGGGGGCGGCAGCGCGTGGCCGCCGATGGGGTCCTTGCCGATCTCGACGCCGGGCGTCACCAGGTTCATCAGCGAGTCCAGCATGTACAGATCTGAAAGCAAACAACGTCTCGTGAACCACCGTCCCATCGATCCTCCCCTGATCATTGTCCTTGAGGAGAGAAAGAGAGATAGAGAGAGAAAGAGTAAGAGAGAGAGAGAGAGAGAGAGGCTCACCCGGCAACCTTCGTCCCTTCGTCTTGGCCCTCGTCCCTTCGTCTTGGTTTGCAACACCGCGACGCGGCGCGCGGCGTTGCAAACGCTGCTCGGGCCTGGCGGTGGTTGGAGTGGGGGCAAGGGGGCACAACCCATGAACAGAAAGCACACAGAGAGGCGGGGTGGGGATATGATTAATCGCTCTGGATCGCTTTCGCCGGCGGCGGGGTCGTGGTGAGAGGGGGTGTGGTTACGTTCGGAGAAAATGGACGGCGTCTCTTTGCCGGGCAAAACATGAAGCGTGACAAAAGCAACGGGTTCACCTCGTTTCACCTGGCCCCGCTGGATGGAACTCCGTCGACGGCCGCGGGGCCTCACGGCGCCGGTCGTCGCGCATCGTCGACGGATCGACTCTCGGCCGTGAGAGAGGACGCCGTCGCGACGCGCTTCTGGGACCGATCTGCCGCCGCTGGGACGGCTAGCGCCGTCGCGACGCGCTCGGAGGGGCCCGATCTGGCGTCGCGGAACTCGGCGACCTTGGACTCTGTCGGACCTTCGACCGGGAACTGTCGATAACGGTGGAAAAATAAAAGACCCTCGAGGGTGTCGACGGAAATGAAACTAGTCGACGAGGACGACGATGGCGACGACGACGACGACGACGACGACGACGATGATGACGACGATGATGATGATGATAGAAGTCTCCCGATCAATCGTAGATACAATGTCTGATATTTGAACATTGATTTATTTGTATCTTACAATTCCACAGCGACGATATACGATCACAAAACATCGTGGAAAGTGTACGGATTTTGGTGGGGAGTGGGGGGGGGGAGCACAGGGGTGTCGTGTGGGTTTTTATTGGTGAAGGAGGTGAGTGGAGAGGGTAGAGGGGCGGTGATAGGGTGGGGGGGGGGGGATAGTAACTGTTCAGACATCGAATGTTATCATCGCGAACATTAAAGCCGAACGTCCCCGAACGTAAATCTGACAGAAGAACGAACACGCTTATATCGTTAAACGACGATCGCTGCCGCGAACACGGTATCGCCTAAAAGTATAACCCGTTTCGAACGGCGAGCGCACGCGCTTACAGACGACGCACTTAAACGCTAGTACATCGTTTCTTGTTTTTTTTTTTAATTATATCACAGCAACAAAAACAGTCGGCCACTAACGTCGAACGTGTCCTAGGTGCGAATTTTAGAAACGACGGGAAATTCGAAGAAAAGGAACAATTAAACGATAGTCTCGACTCGCCGCGACACGATGAACGACACTTTGGTTTCCTTCGTCTTATATACCGTAAAAGGGTGCTGCTAGGGGGGAAGGTGGGAGTGGGAGAGCATACCGGGGTGGTATGAAGTTTTAGGGGGATAGAGAGGGTGGATTGATCGAACGATCGAGACTCTCCGATTGACGGATGCTCTTTGCCCCTCGGAACGGCCCGCGCGTTATGCTTGTTTTTTTTTTAACCTAATTCGCCGCTTGGATTGCGCATAAAAATGGAAGATTCGAGAAGGGGAGGTACGATTGTTCGAGCCTCGAGAGACGAGTTCTTTTCAGAGCTGGTGACTGCTGTGGTTTTTATGGTTGTGAAAACGAGCGAATAATTGGAACTGCTCTTGAATAATAATAATAATAATAATTGAAATCGTTTTATAATGATATTATAGTAATTATAATAATTAAGATCATTGAAATACTCTGCTGGAATTTGGACATTTTTTTAAGCGATCCGAGCGCGAATTAGGGAGAAATTATTGTACTCTCTAACTGACGCTTAAATTGTGCAGATAAATGGACAGTTTGGGAAGGAGATGCGATTATTCGAGCCTTGCATCTCGTTTTTATAGTTGTTGACAATTCTAGTTTTTATGGTTATAGAAACGAGCGAATAATCGTATCTACTACTCCCAAATTGCCCATTTTTGAGCGCGAATTAGAGAGAAATTGCTGTGCTCTCTAACTGACGCTCAAAAAGTACATAAAAGTGAACAGTTTGGGAAGAGGAGATGCAATTATTCGAGCCTTGCATCTCGTTTTTATAGTTGGTGACAACTATATAGCTTTTCTAGTCACAAAAACGAGCGAATAATCGCTCTTTTCCCAGAATCCTCCATTCTTATGCTCGCAATTATCGAGCGCGAATTAGACAGAATTCACTGCAATTCTCCTGCAATTCTTCCTTTTCCGATACAAGATTCCCGTTTCGGGCATCGCGAAGCTTCGCGCGCGGCCTTATTTCCATCGATTTCGCCTAATTTCGATTGATCCGACAAGGGTTCGCGTGTGTTCGAGAGAAAGACAGACAGGGAGAAAAAGAGGGAAAAGGGGAGAAAAGGACAGAGATACACAGAGACGGAAAGAGCCAGAGACAGATAGAGAGGAATAAAAATAGAATAAAAAAAAGCCGGAAACCAATGAACTATAAAACGAGTAACGTTCGTCCCGACCGCCTCAACATCCTGTACCATATTGTTTCGGACCGTCGAATAAACTCGCACCAGTGCCGTATTTGTTTCAGTCTTGTTACGCGACCGCGTCGACGCGGCGCGCTTTTTTTCCACCATCGCCACCCGCCATCGTTCGCATACAAATAAAACGCATCGGACGCAAGAAACAACAATTTTCAACGCATATCCCTAAACAACACGCATACAACGTCCTTCCTCGAAATGTCGCCGTGGCTTAACCCTTTCTTTTTTTTCTTCTTTGTCTTCCACGGCTCTATTTTCTCCGCGTTCGTTCGCCCCGTTTGCCAGCTGAGCAACGGATCTGTCTGTCTGTCTGTGTGCGTGTATGTGTGTATGTGTGTCTTTGTGTATGTCTATGTGTGTATGTGTGTGTGCAATTATCTCGCTATTTTACGAACATCAAGATTGGGTGTCGTTTATCGGTTTAATTAAGAGTAATCGTTACAGCTAGGATCGTTATGAATTACGTCACCTTAAAAAACGTTACAACTCTCCGCACGGGGGACGGCTAGGAATCGAAACACCGTCGTCGGATTCGCCGATTCGGCCTCCTTTTTCTCTTCTTTTACACCGTAACGCAATTTATAATCATGGAACTTTTTAAATGCACTTGTACTCGAAACGCCTGCCCGCACGTTCTCGCTTCTTTCTTTTGTTTTTTTCATTCGTTTTTCTCGTTTTCCTTTCTCCTTTTCTTCCATCTAATGTCTCTCCAATTGACGCCTAGATTGTCCACGGAAACGGACAATTCGGGGAAGAGGAGACACGATTGTTCGAGCCTTGCAGTTAATTTTTATAATTACGAATCGTTAACGATTATAAAAACGAGAGCTCCGAGGCTCGAATAATCGTGTCTCCTCTCCCCAAATTGTCCATTTCTCTGCGCAATCTGTGAGCGTCAGTAAGGGAGGCATTACTGTACAGTAATGTCTCTCTAATTGACGCCTAGACTGTTCACAGAAATGGACAATTCGGGGAAGAGGAGACACGATTATTCGAGCCTTCCAGTTAATTTTTATAATTACGAATCGTCAACGATTATAAAAACGAGAGCCGCGAGACTCGAATAATCGTGTCTCCTCTCCCCAAATTGTCCATTTCTCTGCGCAATCTGTGAGCGTCAGTTAGGGAGACATTATACTGGACCTTTTTTTTCTTCTCGCTCGACTCGGCGGCCGTGAATGAATTTAACAACGGTCGCTCTCTAAAAAGCACGGAATCGATATTTATCTAAACGTACAATCAACTAATAGAGCCGAGCCACGCGGCTCGCGAATACGCTTGAGCATGAGTTCTTGAATGTATCTTTTTATATATATAATATATATATATATATATTCATTTTTTTTCTGTTTTTTTCCCTCGTAATTTTATCCATCTTTTTTCATTTCCCCGTATTTTCTTTATTTTCTTTAGCCTTCGTTTTTCCCTCCTTTTTCCTTCTCTCGTTTTTTCGTTCGCCGTCGACATTCCGTGAAATGATCCGTTTCTCCTAACTTTATAAAACATTTTAAAAATTCATTTTTTTAACAACGAAAAATATATATGTATGTGTGTGTATATATATATATATATATGTATTTATATATATATATGTATGTATGTATGCATGTATGTACGTAAGATGTACAGTAATGTCTCTCCAATTGACGCTCGGATTGTCCACGAAAATGGCCGATTTAGGAAGAGGAGACACGATTGTTCGATCCTTACGATTCATTTTTATACTTACGAATTGTCGACAACACTATAAAAATGAGCCGCAAGGCTCGAATAATCGTGTCTCCACTTCCCAAAACGTCCATTTCTGTGCGTCAATTAGAGAGACCATATTAGCGTCAATTACAGAGACATTACCGTATATATATATATATATATATATATATACATATACATAAATTATACTTCTTTGCCTAAACCGAATCAGACCCTTAGAGCCTCTTATGGTTCGGTGAGTTTCACTCGCTTGGCCGAACAACGAGCTTCGCGGTTCGGTCCCCCCTCGGTCCCCCCTCGGTCCCAATTATTTTCTTTCGCCGGCCCTACGAATTTCCGGCCGCCGCGGGGACAGAGGGGGTCGTCTCTCCGTTCTCTCGAAGGCTGATTACCGTATCGTTTAGAAAAACCGGTCGATTGTCTTGAATGTCCTATAGTAACCGGATCAGAGTAACGTCTCCCTAATTGACGCTCAAGTTATCCATGAAAAATGGACAATTTCGAAAGAGGAGAACAGCGATTGTTCGAGCCTTGTGGCTCGTTTCTTTTACGGTTATCGATTGCCAACAACTATAAAAAAAAAACGAGCCGCAAGGCTCGAACAATCGTATCTCCTCTTCCCAAAATTGTCCATTTTTCAATGGACAATCTGAGCGTCAATTAGAGAGACATTACTGTACATGCGCGCGATCCTCTCGCACGACGTTGCTTTTCTCCACGAGCGGAAAGAATTCGTCCGCGGGAACCGCTCGAAGGATATTAAGTACGATGGCCGGGTCTCGCGAGACGCGGCGATTTTTTTTTCGGCGCCAGACTGTCCGGAGACGAATTCCGGGTTTTCGATCAGTTCGCGGGGGAGATTTTGCGCCGGAAACGGAAACGCAGCGAAAGAAAATCGAATCGAATCGTTCGACGAGCAGTTCGCAAGTTTCTGGATTTTTTTGCAATTTTTCACATACCCGGTGTCTCGATGTTCTTCGTTCGACGCGTTCGACGCCGTCGATTTGATTTTAATACCGCGGCCATTGAAGTTAATTTCGGGCGATTTGATTAATCAAGAGCGAGACTGGAATGTCGATCTAATGGGCGGATGCACTTTTCTCGCGTCTGAAATAAATCCCTGTCGAATTTGATTGGTTCGAAAATGTATTACAGTTTGTTTGAATATATATTACCAATTTTCAAAATTGGTAGACAAAAAAATTAGTGGCAAAAGAAAAAGGAAAATGCGCCCTATCGAGTAACGGCTGATAGCGTGGATCGCGCAAAACCGGCCCAATTCGACCCAATTCGGCCCAATTCGGCCCAAAGCCGGCCCAATTCGCGTCGAAATACAGTAATTATCTCGCTAATTTACGCTCGGCTTGGAAAGAAAAAAAAATGGACAATTTGGGAAGGGGAGATTAAATATTATATATATATGTATATGTATATATAAATATTTATATAATATATTTATATTATATATTCATATAAATACGATTATATAAATAACCTTGCGGCTCGATTTTATAGTTGTCGACTATAAATTGTTGTTAAATCTAAATTGCCCATTTTTCCGCGCAATCTGTGCGTTAATTAGAGAGAATTCACTGTAAATCGGTAATAAATTTCCGTCGTCGATCGTCCGAGTCGACGTTTAACGCGTTCAAGCGTCAACAATCGATCGCTATAACTACCTCGAATTCAACGAATTTGATTAATCTAATTAAACTGGAATTTAGTTGATTCAACCAAAGCTAGAAAGTTAAAATTTATATCGCTATTAAAAAATTAGTCAACAAACGTACACCAACATTATTTAATTTTAAAAAACGCGAAATAATCCTATTATAATATAAATATTCATAAAATATATTTATATCACATATATATATGTAAAAACGATTACATAAATAACCTCGCGCCTCATAATTATTCATCATTTTCATAATTATCGACTACAAATTATTCAATCTAAATCGCTCACTTTTCTGCTTAATCCACGCGTCAATCAGGGAGACGTCCAGCGCCACCAAAAATCGACCGCCAAACTTCCCTCGAATTAAACGAATTTAATTCAACTAATTTCATTCCAATCGACCTAATTTCAATTGAATCGATCAAACCTATCCGTAATCCTGTGTGCCATCGTCAATCCTTTCGAAGCAACTTCAATTCGAAATCTAAAACGGTTTCACTGTCTCGCAGTATTTCCATTTCATACAACGCAATTGTCTCCCTAATTGACGCTCAGATTGTCCACAAAAATATGGACGATTTGGGAAGAGGAGACACGATTATTCGAGCCCCCTTGCGTTTTATTTTTATAGTTAAGAATTTAAAACGAGCTCGAATAATCGTGTCTCATCTTCCCAAAATTGTCGCGTCAATCCGAGCGTCAATCCTAGCGTCAATTAGGGAGACATTACCGTGACTACATTTCGTGCATGCACGCGACACCGACTTCTGCGATTCGCGCAACAATTGCGCCTCGCAACGTTCTTCGAACACAAACAAATTCGTCGAAAATGATTTCGTGCTAAAATTATTTCGAACAATAACAATTCTCGATGTCGCCGCTCGCCGTGCAACCGCTAAAAGTGCATCCACCCGTCGCATTCAAATTTCCCATCGTCGCGTTTCCTCTCCCCCGCGGGCCCACGACGACGACCCCTTTTCACGACCTCATAAAAGATCGCGTCGCGCGAGACTCGGCCTCTCTCCACGATAGAACAGCCCTAAATGAAACGGCATTCGAGAAGAATCGGCGAAGAAACCGCGCCGCCCGTTCAATTCTCGTATTTCAGGTGCACCACGTAAACACGCTGGCCGGTGTGCCTGGTCCTGATGTGGGACATCACGTTGGACGTTTGCTTGCTACGGAACTCGCAATAAGGACACTGGAACCTCGGCGCTTGGCCGCACTCGTACTTCAGGTGCCTGGTCATGTTGCCCTTGACGGTGAAGCAACGGCCGCACTTCGGGCAACCGAACGGCTTTTGGTCGGCGAACGATCCGCCCTTGGCGTAAGCGTTCCTCACCCTGGCCTGCGCGTAGTAATTCATCAATGACCTTGGAACCGAGCCTCCTCCGCCTCCGTCTCCGCCTCCTCCGCCGCCGGAATCGCCGCCGCCTTGGCTACCGGCCTCCCCCCTACTGTTGCCCTCACTGTCGAACGCCTTGCAAGATTGTAAAACGAAGTTTAGATCCAACTGTGGCGCTGCGGCATAGAAACCTGAAACTTCAAGATCGGCCCGTTAGTCTGCGGAAGCGTCGATCGCCGGCGCGCGGGGTGCTCGGAGATTGGGTGACAGACAGCTAGATATAGCTAGCTAGACAGATGGATAGATAGATAGATAGATAGATAAAGAAATAGAGATAAAACAGAGAGAAAGAGAGAGAGAGAGAGCGAGAACGAGAGAGAATAGATAGAGAGAGTATGACCAAAGCAAATCAAGGGATCGTGGGGGACCGGCCATCTTGTCGGAGCTGCCGCGCGCGCGCGCTCCGAGCCGAGGTTTCGCTCGCTCTGCGTTTTCGTTTCTGGACAAAGGTTCTCTGGGCGGTGGCTGGTGCATGCGTCTGAAGAGCTTTAGAAAAGTAGGAATACCTTGATAGATTGCGGACGATCTTCTAGACGATAAACAGAGGTCGAACCAGAACGATCTTCGAGTGTGGTTTTTATAGAGAGTGGTTTTATAATATGCCTTGATAACAGTTTTCGCGCGTGTGTCGGGCGCGCGACTCTTGCGCGCCGCGGGTTTTTTTTCAGTTCGCCTTTCTTTTTTAACGATTAATGTTTACGCAGAGAGGGGGGGCATAGGGCCCCCCTTCGTTAACGACTACGGTTCACGACAGAGACCCTAGACGAGACTTAATGAGATCGTTGTTGCGACTGCAGTCTTCGGGCGGTGACGGTGTCCCGCGTTATATCCGGTGTCCGGTTCTTTTCGGAAGAACGCAGAGGAATGATTTCTTTCTTTCTCTTTTTTTTTTCTTTACTTACGTGGTAGGTTGTGTGCGCGCGGGTGAGCTAGTGAGAGAGAGAGAGAGCGAGAGAGAGAGAGAGAAATAGAGAGAGAATTAGAGAGAGAGAGAGAGAGAGAGAGAGAGAGATTGAACTACAACGAATTTTTGGTTTTCCGTCTGTTATTTATGAAAAAACTGTCCTCCCGCCTTCTCCTCGGCGAATTTACAAGTGGGCCCGCGGTCGCCGCGGCTCCGATATCGGTCCGTTTCTATCCGGTCGACCTTTGACCTAGGGCGAACGCCGTTCTCGAGAGTTCTCGCCGATTTCGGCGAACGTGCTCGCGGCTAAGCGCTCGGCGAACCGGTTCGTTCTCGCTTTTGTCCAAGGTTTTTAGGGTTTCGCGGCCCTCGATCGGGGCCTGTGCGCGGCCACGCCGCCGCGGAACATGGGCCCTGTGGCCCCGACGTCCTCTTTCGGTCCGGCGAAGCAGACTCGAGGCGTCGATCTCCTCGAGTTCCCGAAGGAGCGACTTCGATTCCTCGAAGCATTTTCACGTCCTTCGCGAACTTGACGGTGAAAATGAATATACATTATTTTGTAGAAAATCTCTCAGATCTCTTTTTATATACAATTCCATTCTGTGTTCACAATCCTGCTCGATTCTCGATGATAATCGAGGGAAACCGCGCGCGCGCGCCTTCTTCTTTCTCTCTCGTCGGATTTCGCGAAGAGATATTAATTAACTAATCTAACAATTTCCTCGAGACCTTCGCATCGAGGCGACCTTTCTTTCGTGGAATCTCTCCCTGAAACGTTTATGCACGATTTTGTTCTGTCGTGCGTTTTTTTAACCAGTCAGCAGTCGCGAACTCTTTGAAAAGTGTGTTAAAATTTATGTTAATATTGTTTGCGATGTTTTCGCTGGGGTCACGATCCGAGCAGCGAATTCTCGCGAATTTTTTACGCTGGTCGGAAGACAGCTGATTGGTTAAATGGAATATATTTTCTGTCTCGCGACGATCGGGATCGAGAAATGCGACATTTTCAAGTAATTATCGTACTATGCGACACTAAACTCGGCCACTAAATGTCCAATGTAAACAATATAAAGAGAAACTGTAATTTTTAACAATTCTTTAACAACAATTCATAACGATTATAATGCCTTGATAACAGCTTGCAACGATCGTAATTTCTTAACGATAATATATAAATATAACATATGTAAAAGAATACATACAAAAATAAATATAGTTTCGTAAGAATAGTTTGCGAACAATATTTACGTCTTTAATTACAATTTTCATCAAATTGTATCGATTCTGTAATTCTCTGTTTACAGAGACAAGCATTTACGAAGCGATATAAATTTATTAGAAAGCGAAACGGAAAATTAATTAGCAAAATGTGCGAGAATTCTTCGATCCGGATCGCGGTGCGTCTTGATTGAATCGACAGACCGATCTGTCACGTCGTTTGTTCTATTTTACCAAAGTAAAATTATCAGTAACGTATGACATTTGCTATCTACACATTTTTTATGTCTCCGTCACCGATCTGTCAACGGGCTCGGCACGCGTCTAAAGCCGCGTGTCCCTTAAAAACAGCGCTCGCAACACAAAACCGGTTTGTGCTCGAAGAGCGTCTCTCCGCGTCACAGCGGTAATACACGCATCACCGTTGCAATTACCTGATTAAAACTGATTACACGAGAATGAAAAATGACTAACATGGACGCGCGATGTGCGAATATTCGCATAGTCTGCGCGAGAAACCGCGCGTTCACATTCGGGAGCCCGCTGAGTCTCGGCTCGAGTGTCCGCGACTCGACCTGAAGCGTCTAGGCTCGCGCCACGGCACTAGGCGCCCGAGCCAGGTCTCAGCGGAGTGGGAGTGGCGCTACTCAGCGTGCGAGCCAGGTCTCAGCGGAGTGGGAGTAGCGCTGCTCCGCGTGCGAGCCAGGTCTCAGCGGAGTGGGAGTAGCGTTGCTCCGCGTGCGAGCCAGGTCTCAGCGGAGTGGGGGTGGCGTTGCTCTGCGGGCGAGTCCCGATGTCTCGCGCGGCGTTCTCCCGCTCCTCGCTGAGGAACCTGGCTGGCCAGCGGATCTCGCGCTGGACGAAAGCATCGGCCGAGCGTCGCTTTTGAAAAGGACGGCAAAGTCTGTGCGAGAGGTCGACCGATATCGGATCCGCAATGGCCGTGGCCGAAACGGGCGAGTCTCCTGCAGCGAATACAGGAGCGCCAGACATATCGCGCGGTCTTGCGGGGCTGCTCCGTGATAGATCTTCGATGATGGACGCGCGTGTGTGTGCAACAGATACAAGGTACAGTCCCCGTAGAAAGCGAGCGTAGCCGTAGTGTTTAAAGCGAACATCTAAGTAAAACGAGCCCCGCTCGAACTGTCCAACGTGCGCCGGCCGCCACGGATTCAGAGCTTCATGTCGAATATGAACACCTCCTCTTCAGGATGCTTCTTCCGGATGTGGGCGTATACAGGCGAGGTTTGCTTGCTCCTGAGGCCGCAGTACGGGCACTGAAACCTGGGCTCGTGGCCGCACTCGTAGTTCACGTGCCGGTCCTTGTTCCTCTTCAGGGTGAACCCGCGGCCGCACTTCTGGCACTGGAACGGTTTCTTCTTGTCGCACGAGTTCATCTTCAGACTCCTCCGTTTCGCGTTTTTGCTTGATTCCAAACTACGCTTCCCGATTGCCCCCGATCGACCTTTGCAGATCATGCTCTGCCCGACCGGGAGCGGTAGAATGTGGAATCCTGAAACACGTAGACACGTCTCGGCTGAACACACGGACGGTTGCTAGAGCGGAGATGATGCTAAAGGCGACGCGAGCGCGCGCGCGCACGCGCGCCTGCCGCGTCGATTTCACCGAATGCAACGCGCGCGTGCGCGCGCGCGTCGGGAACGGGTCCCGCGCGACCTGCCCGACCCGATCCCGTGGCCAACGCCGAAGACGCTGGGCGCGCTGCATTCGATGGAATCCCCATAAATCGTTAGGGTAACGCGGTCGGTTTCCGGTCGTCTGGGGCAATATCGTTAAAAGTGGACGACCCGCGCTCGTCGACTGCGCCGTGGATAAAACGTACTCTGTTTCGCCGGCTAGAAAGTGGAACCTGGGTCTGTGGTTTACTTATCCGTTCGCCGGTGGCCGAGTCAACGGCGACGCCCGTCGCCCCGAGTGCTGAAAAACATTGAACGGTTCGTTAGTTGCGCAGACAGACAAACAGAGAACGGCACAGGAATAACGTGGGGTTCGCAAGAGATTGATTCGACCAGGTTCTCGTGTTGAACTCGTCGTGCTTTTATTTCAAGAAACATTTCGGACAGTCCAGATTGCCGAGCTACAGCCGGAAGAAGCCGTTCAACTTCCGGTCCCAGAACATCTGCGCGAACTGGGGATGGTGGACACGCAGATGCCGGATCATGTGGGCCTTCTGGTAGTTCTTCATGGTGCAGTGGGGACACTCGAAGCGCGGCGGTTGCCTGCACTGATTGCGAAAGTGGGACAACATCGACTTCTTCCATTTGTACAGATTATGGCAGGTCGGGCACTCGTACATCCCGTTCCGCCTGATGATCGTGAACTCCCGGCCGGAACGGCCGTGGAACCGCTCGACCTTGGTCGCCTCCTTCGTCAGCCCTGAAACAGACGAAACGGGAAATAGACGGTTAATAAGAATCCACGGCTGCGCGATCCTCTCGCCAGGTCTCGGTCGACGTCGTCTTCGATTCCACGATGCGATGGCCGCGAGAAAGGACGGCGCGTGTGGACAAGGTGCTCCAGAAATGCTTCGCGATCCGGGAATGGATTCCTGGGATCATTCGGAGCAACTTTTTCCTTTACAGAAATTTTCTCCGAAGCGCCGTTTACGAGTTACTCGCGGAATACGTGGACCAATCGGAGAGCGAGCGCGGCCAGCGCTCCGCCCGCGCGGCCGATGCCGCGTTGCGCAGGCCGCCCGGCGCAGCGGCGAGGGCGTGGCGTTAGCCGTGCGCTTCCTCTCACTGATCAGCGTTTTTCGCTAATAACTCGCGAACGTTGCCTCGGAGAACATTTCCGTAAAGGAATAAGTTACTCCAAATCGCCTCGGGAATCTCAATTTCCGAATTGCGAGACATTTTACGGACATCCTGTAGATTCCAACGGGCGGAGAAACGAACACGAGGTCTCGGGATTTCAAGGATCGTGTGAGATATTGATCGCTCCGACATATTATGTCGCGATCACCGAGGCGGAATTATGCACCTCTGAATCGGCGGACATTTTCTTTCGTTGCAGTGTACGGTGCTCGTCGAGGGTCCAAACATCTGGAGGGAATCGTGGGTCCCAGACTAACAATTTACATTTAAAAAACGATGTTAAAAATGTCGTAGAGGCCTTAAACGTTACTCTTTTTTTCTAGAATTATTTTTAACCTCGTATAATTTTTCTATGTTACTTTCAAAATCGTTTTTCTTTTTCTCTTCTAATATAAATTGTTGACTCGAAACCCATGCTTCCTTTCGATCTCTTGTTCCACTCGACGAGTACGGCAACGTTGCACTAAAAAGAAAATTCGACGCTTCGACCTCGATTTTCAAGATCGACGAAAATTCGTCGCGAAGAAGCTCGTTCAGCGGATCTCCGGCGAATCCGGAGACGCGGAATCCCGTCGCGGCGGTCGTGGCACACAATTCCGGAACACCCGGTACGTGTTTCTCCCATTCCTTCTCTTCTCAACCGACTGGCACTTTTGCTTTCTGTTTGCTGTTTCTCCGGTTGCTTGCGCAGCAAGGTCCACAGAAGTTTATTAAGTGTGACACAACACGGGTCGCGCGTGACCCGCCCGTTCGCTGGCGGCGGCCCGCGAAGATGGTTTTTTTTTTACAAGCTGTACAGTTTTCCGTCGGCGATCAACGGGCGCCATTTCGCAGTTTCGCTGAATGAACAGATATATATATAAAGTGGAGATTGCAGAGATCACAGAGAACTTGTTGGATCAGCTTTTATAAATTCGATACAGGAACGTATAATTCTAAATCTATCCTGGCAGACCTCGTGCGAGGTCCTTGTTTCGCACCGTCGACGAATTCCCTACCGCTGTTACACAGTCGTTTCTCCCTGATCCGCGCACAGATTCAACCTTGACACAACCTTGAGACATAACCTCGATCGAACTGATCCACAGTTATTTTTTTTTTGGAAATATGAAATTAATGGTTCATTCGAGAGACAGTAATTTCGATCCGCTCCGGTAAACAACGCGATTTCTCGCGGCGATCGCGCAGCCCTCGCGCCCCCTCGAACGCCTTAAATCTACAGATAGGTGCCCGGGCCTATGTTGTCGGTCCTGTGCTCCTGATGGGTGAGCCTAGCGTTCGTCGCGATGTCGACGCAGTAGAGCTCGCTGTTCGGGTGGAAGGTGCGGATGTGGGTCCAGACGTGGGTGCGCTGCCGCAGGTGGTGCTTGCAGTAGGGACACTCGAACCTCTGCGGCGTGCCGCACTCGTACTTGTAATGGCGGATCATGTGGCTGCGGTGCTTGTAGCTGCGGAAACACTTCGGGCAGGGGTGCCGGTTCCGGTCCCCGTAGTCGTAGGCGCCCTTCAGGCCCCGATGGAAGCTCCAGCCTTTCCCGGCGAGATCTGAAAAAGAGGAACATCACGGGCGTTAGTCGAATACGATCCATCGAGCGGGCTCGCACGCATCCGGGGGCCCCGGCGTTCCCAACGGGGGAGGAGGAGGGACGTGTCCTGATCCATCCGCGGGACAACGAGGCGACGATTCAGGTTTCGTTCGACATCGATGCGATGTCGGGAACACAACCGCGTCCCGCGCCTTGCGCGCCACGGAAACAAAGGAACGCAAGGTGGTGTCTTTTTTTCTTTTTCTTTTCTCTCTCTCTCTCTCTCTCTCTCTCTCTCTCTCTCTCTCTCTCTGTCGTTTTGTTAGTTACGCTCCGAACAGAAAACACAACGGATGGAAAGACGAGGAGGAAAGTGAGGGTCCGTGAGGAGTGCCATGCGACAAGACGACGCCCCTTCGGTTCGCGCGACCACTGGAACACACGTCGAAGGTGGAAGGAAACAGAGAGAGACCCGTTTCGATCGCTAAGGAAGATGTTTATTTTTCCATACAGTCGCTACGAAATAAAAACGTGTACAATGTCGAGGTGAGACGAGCGCTGGACAGCGGTCGAACGCCGTCTGGGGAACGAGAAACACCCCTGGTCAGTCCTGCCGGTTCTCGCCTTCGCGGTGGATTCACGCTGCCCGGTTATTCTTTTTCTTTTTTCTTTTTTTATCGTCGCCGATCGGACAGACGAGCGTCCGCCGGCCGCCGAGAAAAAGATCGACGGTGATCCAGCGGACGGCGACGTCTCGTACAATAGCGATCGATCGCTTCGCGAGCGTTCGAAGCCTTCGCGAGTGCGCGCGTTTGCCGAAAGATCGGCACAGATCGCTTGTCTCTGATAAAAAAGTACTCGAAAGAAATTGGAGAGCTCGAGGGAAAGAAATCGATGAAAAATCCGCCGATGTTTCAGTCGGATGCGAGTAAAAAGCAGTGCTAATCGCGCGATCCGCGAGCAGAGAACTGATAATTTAACCAAAACCGATCGAAATGACAGTCCCGAAGCACTTCCGCTCGCATAATTGCAACGCGTCCGCTCGGAAATCGCGCGCAGAGCGCAGAGCTCACGCTCGAAAGTTTCAGAGCCAAGAAATAATCGCGCTCGCTCAAAAATAGCAAGCTCGACCCTTCGCTCTACCAAATAAATAGCATAATTTCGACCAAATGCGCGCGGAGTTTCGAGTGCGCTTTCGTTCTCGAGCGCGGGGAGCGCAGAGCTTTGCGCTCTCCGCGCCGAGAACCGTCGCTCAAAAGTTTCGGAGCCAAGAAATAATCGCACTCGCTCAAAAATAGCAAGCTCGACGCTTCGCTATACCAAATAAATAGCATAATTTTGACCAAATGCGCGCAAAGCTCTGCGTTCTCGAGCGCAGCTCGCCGGTGACCTCCGACCTCGCAACGCACCCCGGCTCCAAGCTCGCGTCGACGGAAACACAAAAGCGTCAATTACAGAAGAAAAGAAAAACTTCCCGATGCTCCTCCGTATCGTCGCTCCTCCATACCGGCTCGCCGATGTATAACAAAACCGGCGCCGATTTTGGGTGATTAAAATCGCCGGAAGTCGCGGGACGTTACGGAGGTAGAAAAGTAGAAACCTCGCGATTGTCGTTTGCGCGTCACAATAAAATAAATTCAATAAATAAAACGTCGGACATAGCGATGTAATGATAAAATAAAATTAGCGTGAATCCACCGGTGTCTGCGATCAAATTGTAAGCGTATTTAAACTGTCGGTACTAATTGGTGTGCCCGGCATCGTTAGGGAAACATACCTGTCGGCACGCTACGTATCGGTGCACGCGGCGCGCGCGCGAGCGAGCGCGCGCGCGTGAACAGGTTGGTGTCGTCGCGGCGCCTCTCGACTCACGACTGTTGGGTGTCGAGGGCGTACACCGGCCTATTGTAGTGATTGCTCTTGATGTGCGAGTACACGTGCGACCTGTGCTTGCCGGTGTAGGTGCAGTGCGGGCACTTGAAACGCGGCGCCTTACCACACTCGTATTTCAAATGCCTGTGCAGCCCGCGGTACCATTTGTACGTCTTCTGGCACTTCGGGCACTCGAAGTTACCTCGGCTCGCGGTGTTCCTAGGCGGCATCAGGCCGGCCGCGGTGTAACGCCGACGTCTCCGTTCCGGCGTCGCGGCGGCCATGTACGGCAACGTGGTCATCGTCGTGTACAACACTGTAAAATTACACACGGTAGGTTTACAGGTGTGCGACAGTTATCATCGTGAAACGATAACGACGCGGCTAAATCGTATACGGGGGACTTCGACGGCACATACAAGAGAACAACAATTCGCTTCGCGCGCACAGTTCTTTTCTCTGTTTTTTTTCTTTTCGTTCTATCCTGCGCGCCGCGGCGAAACACGCCGTTTTGACGGCCGCGGTTCTCGCGCGGGGAACCGCGAAACACCGGCGAATCGTTTCTCTCGCTCTCTCGCTCTCTCTCCGACTTTTTTTTCTTTTTCTTTTTCTCTGTTTTTCCTTTTCTCGGGCTGTTTTTTCTTGGCTCGCTCGGCGAACACCGGGCTCGTTTTCTAATCGAACGGCGAATAGAGCTAACCGACGCTCTTTTTTAAGTAGATCCCGTTTTGGTAAGGCTAAGACGTTGTACAGGATGTCCTAGAAATCGGGGCTCGGTGACGAGTGATTTTATAGACGCGAAAGTAAGTTGGAAAGAACGACGTTTCTTCGGTCGAGGTTTTCTCTCTTTGGAAAAATTGATCTCGAAAGCGATGCTATAGAATATAGGAGGCGATTAGCGCGGCTGATCGTGAGCTATCGATTCTACTTTTTGCCATCGAAGACTTGGCGAAGGCTTAATGAAGGTTTGACGAAGGGTTAACGAAGGATTAACGAAGAGTTAGATGAGGAAATGTCAGTCTTTCCTCTCGATTTATTTTCGCAACTATCAGTCGATTGGTCGTACAACGATTTCTCGGACACCCTGTATATAAAGCTAAGAAAATATTTGACACGCTTTTTTGACGATCGACATTTTTGTTCAAGGCTATACGGTGACACTCGAAGTTGTTTTTTTTTAAGGTTGAATGGACAAGCTACGATTAGGATATTTTCTCATTCTAAATTCGACCGTGGGAAACAATGTTTCAACAATGTTGAACATTCAGTTTGTTAAGCGAAAAATTCGTTAATAAATGAGTTTGTATTTTTGAGCGCGACCTGAGCGCGAATTAGGGAGAAAATGCTTAGAGAAGATAGCAATTAATAGAATCCTTAAATGAAATAGAAATTACTTGGAATCCGCTATTCCAACGAAATGCAACATAAAATTCGTGCTATTATCAAAAACTTTTATTGAAAACATTCTCGAATATTGTTTGAAATAGCAGGAACTTTTCAAGCGGACAGAGTTCACAGATTTTTTAAAAATAAATCCTTTGCACAAGCAAACCCAAAAACGAATGCATATATATTACACACATATATATATATCAGTTTATAATATATATATATATAATACCATCATATATAATATCACACCGTGTATATAAGTTCACGATATCACACACATAACATTATAAACTAATATACAGGATGATCCCAAAATTATGGTAATTCCGAGAACAGAAGCGTTCCTGAGATCATTTGAAGCAACTTTTTCCTCAGCGAAAATTTTCTCCGAGGCTTCGTTTACGAGTTATCAACGAAAAACACTGACCAACGAGAGATCGCGTACATCAGACGCGCCGCCCTCGCGACCACCCCCGTTGCGTCAGACAACCAACGCGACGCGGCATCGGTCGCGTGGGCGGAGCGTCTGGCGCGCTCGCTCCCCGACTAGTCCCCGTTTTTCCTTAATAACTCGTAAACGACGCCTCGTAGAACATTTCTGTAAAGGAAAAAGTTGCTCCAAATGACCTCAGGAACCCATTTCCGGAAGCACCATAACTTCGAGACACTGTATGCGCTGCAATCAAACGCTAAACATTGCGCGCAAAGCTTGTAGCACATTTCCACGATCAAAGAACAGCTTTGGAAGCGTGCATCCGCCTACGGAAGAAGCTCCCACGAGCCGCGCGGACAGAAAAATATAACCTTTCACTCTCGGAACTAATAAAAACGCCTTTCTGTTCGAGATGACGGTCCATCTGTTCGTCGGACAGCTCGCCGTCTCCGATTCGAAAATTCGCGAAATTTCCGATCGCTCGAAAACAGCCCCCGTGTTCGCCTGCCCTAACAACTGCCCTAACGAACGATCCGTCGATCGACTGCAGTCGATCGATCGACTGCACTCTTCGATGCAAGGAGAAGAGTTCGGACCGGCTTCGCCCGCCGCTAAATCTCCGCGACGCCAAGCGTTCGCTTCCGCGAGCCCCGCGAGGGGCGCCTCGAATCGTCGGCGCCTCATGTGTGAGGCGCACACACATCGCTCCTGCAAATCGCGTCTATGTGTATCTGTGTGAGCGCGGCACCGCGGCGGATACCGCGCGCACAACGATCGCTCTCGCCGACGCGAGTCTCGAAAGTCTCGCGAAGCGAAAGTCTCGCGAAGCACCCGGAAGCAAACGTTCAAGGTCGCAACAATGGTGACGAAGCCATAACCGACTCTGCAGGTCGCACCTGGACCAGGAGTGCGAGAGAACGGCGCAGCATGGTCGCCGAAGTAGTTCCTAGTGTCGAAAGTTTTGTAAGAAAAGCTGAACAATTGGCAGACACTTAGAAGCGAAACTATCGATCCACACAAAGTATCGCAAGCCGATCGCCTGTCGACATCGACATCGACTCCGACATCATCCTCGGACTTTATTGATCACTTATCATTACAAGAAAGCTGTGGGGGGTGGGGTGGGGGGCAAGGATTTCTCAGAGAGGCGTGCGCGCCGATAATTCGGTGAGGCTGGCCAGCGAGCGTCGAACCGTCCCCGGTTCCGTTCTCCGTTCCCGTCCTCCGTTGTCCGCCGGATTTATCCGTCTCCGACACCTGAAATCAAGACAACCGACGCGGTTAGTACGGGCAGAAACGTCGAAACCGGTTCCCCGTTCGCGAGAGACTCGCGAGAAGCTGCTCCTCTCGTCGTCGACTGCGTCGCCGCGCCGCGTCGCGCCGCGCGGCTGCTGGACACGCGGGAATTAAGAACGCCGGGATGATTTTTTGGGATTCAGAGCGATCTTTATTCAACTTTTCTTCTCGTCACACACACACACACAAACACATCGGGATCGGGGGGACACGGTATCCGGGCCAGGCGGCCCGGGAACGCCGTGCTCCTCGGATTATTTGCACACCGAGCGCCGACGATCGTGCGCTGAAATTCCCCGCGCGAGGTCAACGCGATTTAATTAATTAACTAATTAATTTAACGCGCGAGTCGCGCACGGGTGAATAGTCCATCGGAATCGCGCGCTAATCACGGCCAACGATCATCGCAATTCCATTAAATTGTTCGTCCAAGATTTAAAAACGTTTTAATCTAATTTATTCCGTGTCCTCGCACGATCTACTCTTTCCGCATCGTCTCAACGGGCGAGAATCCGTTTACAAAAGATAAAATGTTTGTACACGTGTACGTGTGTACGTGTGTAGTACGTGTGTACGTGTGTGTATGCAATAGTCTCTATGTAGTAGTAAAAGCAACGTCCGAGCACACCGGGACTGCCCCGAAAAAAATACCCTCGAATTCGGCCGGCTGATACTCATTTTCCGACGCGACCCGTCGCGCTTCATAATCCGCGGCGATATTTAACCGTGCGGCCGGTCGCAGCGAAATTTAACCGTGCGGCCGATCGCGCCAGAAGCTCACTGTGCGGCCGGTCGCGGCGAAAGCTCGCCGTGCGGCCGATCGCGGCGAAAGCTCGCTATGCAACCGATCACAGCGAAATTTAACCATGTGACCGTTCGCGGCGAATTTTAACCATGCGGCCGTTCGCAGCGAATTTTAACCTTGCGGTCGATCGCGACGCAAGCTCACCGAACGAACCGTTGCGGCGCGTACCCGACTCTCCGGGAGAGGGGTGGGGGGGCTCAATAGAGCCGCTTGAAGCAGAGAACTTGGCCGGGATGGTACTTCCTGATGTGGGCGTAAATGTTCTGGGTGAACTTGGACGGCTTCTCGCAGTACGGGCACTGGTACTTGGGCGCCATGCCGCACTCGTGGCGCAGGTGGCGGGTCATGTTTTTCTTTAACGTGAAGCCACGGTTGCAGCGTGGACAGTAATGACTCTTGTTCACGGAGTACACTTTCCTGCGCTGCCTGGGTAGGGTCTGGCAATAACCTGAAAGATCGAAGCGGAACGTTAGCTGATTCGCTGTGTCATCGGTGCCGGTCGATCCCTACTTCCGGGGTGGCGCTTTCTTCCTTGGCCGGAAGTAGCGTCTCGCGCGAATCGCGCGCCAATATCCGCGGCTTCGCGAACATCGAGACAGAGACAAGACAGAAAATTCTACGCTTTGCGCGCGCTTTGAAAAAAGGTCTCTCTCTAGGTCTCTCGGAGGCGCTTACAGAGGCATTCATTCCATCCTACGGGATTTTCGCTGGATTTTATTCAACGCCGGGGATGATGATATGGGGGGGGGGGGGGATGAGAACGGTTATGGCGGAGGGTGGAAGGATTGATTCGCGGGCTAATTATCATAGGCTGGCGCGCACGAAACGTCGGATTTATTTTCTTTACGCGCGAACGAACGTTCGTCTCCCTGTTTCACGCTTTCGTTCTCGGCGTAGCCTCGTTCACGGTCGCGGCATCGTCCGTCACCGGGATCGCGTTTCGACGAGGAAGATTTCCTCGAGAGCGTTCCGTTTCGTTGTTCGTTTCGAGTCTCGCGGGGATACGAGTTCGAACGATATTTGCGCGCGTTTTTCTTGGACGAGCACGAACTCGGCGACGACACCGCGAATGCTGCGCGCGACGTGAACCGGGCGGTCGCGGGGGGAATATCGTCGACGATCGAAAAGCGCGGCGCGTCGGCTCGAAGACGTTCGGTCCGGTGATTTTTCCCCGTAGAAAATGAACCGCGCGGAACTCCCGGAACGTCCGTGAAAAACGACGCCCCGAAAGCGTCGGCGGAAACGGAGCGCGGACCGGAGCGATTCGCCGCTCGTTCCTTTCGAGCCGGGGAGACGATCACCGGCCGAGAAGCGGCTCCCGGCGCGTCGACGGAACGCGTGAAAAATTGAAGATCGTACGCCCGTCGCTCGTCGATCGGCGCGCGAATCGAAACACGGAAACATCGCGGCGGCCGGCTCGTTCGCCGGATCGTTCGCCGACCGACTTTCGTTCCTTCGAAACGTTCGGAACGGTTCCCGCGGGCTGGACGGCGCGAGAACGAAGACAGCCTGGAACAATTCCGTGTCGGAGTGTTCGTCGATTCCGAAGACCGGAATTCCTCCGAGACTGGCGTCCGCGCGTTAAAATCTCGCTGCGAAAAGGTGCGTCGAAGCGAACGGAGCGTCGCTTCGCTCGAACAAACGGCCGCGATGTATCCGATATAATAAAATCCGACGATCCGACACGCGTCAGCCTAACAGACCGAGTCGGGGTGCTGGGTACGGGGTTGCGAGATGCTGGAATATAAACGGGGACGTAAATCGCCGAATGAAGAATGCGGTACAGTAAAGTCTGGTACAGAAAGACACATATATTTATCTTCTCGTCGTCTTCACACGTCTCTGAACATTGTTCAAAAACAAAAGCCAAAAAAGAAGCAGAACGGACAGAGGACGAGGCGTCTCACACAGTGATAGAACACAATTCGACCGGCTTTGCTCTAAGAGCAAAGTCCTGCGCCGAGAGGAACGACGCGCGTTCCATTATTCGAACAGTCTCGTCGCCGTTCTTCCCGCCGAACCGGCCGCATCTCTCACTCTCTCTCTCTCTCTCTCTCTCTCTCTCTCTCTCTCGCTCTCTCTCTCTTTCACGTGGACCGTCGCGTATTGATCGGCGCGAACAGCTTGATCGCGTGCGCTTCGAAGCCGACGTGCCGCGACCTCACGTGCCTGTATATGTTCGAGGAGCACGAGGCACGCATCTCGCAGTACGGGCACTGATAACGGTGCCCCTGGCCGCAAAAGTAACGCAGGTGCCTGGTGATCGTCGTCTTCTGGGTGAAACGGCAACCGCAGTTCATGCACTCGAACCTCTTACGCTCGTTCGGATGGTATCTGTACCTGTTGTTCCAAACGGCTTTCGCGTCCGCCGCGAAATGAACGAGACCCGCGGCGCCGTCCCACTTCAAGCTGTGCTCCCGGTAGACATCTGAAAAAATCAACACACCGCGCGGTTAATCGGTGACATCGGGGGAGCGCCGCGTGCCGCGACGAAGAGCGCGGGTCCGCGCGGAAAACCGCGCGCGTTTCTCGGGAAACGCGAGAACTCGGGGACGTGTTCGTTCGTTCCGTGCTGGTCTTATTGTTCTCTTTCGTATTTTTCTTTTTTCGCTGTTTATTTGCCTTTTTTTTTGTTTTTTGCTTTTTTCGCTGTTCATTAGCACGTCCCGTTTTTCTTATAGACACGACCGGAAACATATCACAGAGAAATGGGAGCAACATCGGGGAACGCACCAGCTCACACATAACACGGGGGGTGGTGGGGGGATGTAGCATGGACACGTGATGAAAACTCCGGGAACTGAGGACTCAGCGAACGTTTAATTATGTTTCAATAGCGTTACACATAGCGGCGAGCTCTTTTTTTTCTCGCGTACAGTTTTCCTAGAAGAAGAGCTCCGAGGCTCCGCGCGTCCGAATGACTAGAGACACTGATAAAGTCGACGATCATGGGGCACACCCGGATGTCGTACGGCCCTGAACGAATCGTGAAGCGTTCGAGAATAATCGCACGGCTTCGATCGATCGCACCGTGATCGGTGCAATTGTGCAATCGTGGGTGCAATTGTGATAATATCTGCTCGATTGTCCCTCAGCTTGCGATAAAAACGGTTCGATCTGGAAAGAGGGGACCATAATAACGTCTCCCCCTAACTGACGCTCAGATCGCGCAGAAAAATGGACGATTTGGGAAGAGGAGACACGATTATTCGAGCCTTGCAGCTCGTTTTTATAGTTGTTGACAATTCGTAGCTATAAAAATGAACTGCAAGGATCAAATAATCGTATCTCCTCTCCCTAAATTGTCCATTTCTTTGTGGACAATCTGAGCGTCAATTAGGGAGACATTACTGTACAATCTGAGCGTCAGTTAGGGAGACATTTCTGTACAATCCGAGCGTCATTTAGGGAGACATTACTGTACAATCCGAGCTGTACCCGATGTCAGAGGGTGTCGCGAATACATTTCGCACCGATCGAAAAAATGTAACCTTGACACAGTCGAGACCTTGAGACACATTTCGCATCTCTCCGAAACTAAAACCGAGTTAAATTCCTTTTCCCGGCCAGTTTTCTCGAGCCGCGATATTCAATTAAAATAACGATAAAATCGCGTGGTCGAAGTCGCCGGATTAAACGACACACGCACACACAGAGATTACGCACGACATCGCGGCGAAAAATGATTAATTCGTATCGCGTTCAGCACAGTTTATTATAATAGACCTCCTTGCCCTTGTGGTACCGGCTAATGTGGTACTTGACGTTCGACGTGTACGTGTAACACTTGTTGCAGTAGGGGCACTGTATGCTGCGTATCCCGCACAAATGTCGCACGTGGTAGTTGAGATCTTTCCGGCGTTTGAACGTCTTGCCGCACTGGGTGCAGTCCAGGGTGCTCGCGTAGTGGAATGATCCGGCGCGTTTCGCGGCGCGTATCTTCCGCTTCGGCTCGCAGCACGCGTGTCTCGCGTGGAAGATCAGGTCCCTGTGCTTCGCGAAGCATTTGTCGCACTGCGGACACCTGTTCGGCTTCAAGCAGGGCGTGTCGATCCACTCTGAAAACGAAAAATAGAGGTTTTCTATGTAGCGAGGGCGCGGAAACAGCTCGCGCGGATCGCGCGCGTTCACACCCGGCGCCGATCGCTTCTAATCCTATCTAAGAAAAATATAAAAACGATCGAAGCGCAGACGCGTTCAATCCGGTGGACAGCGCACGGCCGCTTCGCGTTCAATTTCGAGCGGATTTTCGGGGTCCGCGCTCGTTTCTCGTCGCTCCGGGACGCTCGAGAGCGCGGAATTCCGACGCGGAGACGCGAGCGTGGCAGCGTCGGGCGTAGCCCGATTACGTCGCGATTGCTCCTCGAGCGGAATTCCGCGCGCGATTCGATCTCGGTTCGCGGAGGATCGCGAACCGAGTACCCCGATTTTGGGACTTTCGGCGGGACTTAGGCGAGCACGCCGTGCCTTGTCCACGAACTGTAACCCTACAAGCGTTGCATCGTTACACCGAGAGGTCGGGGGAGACACCAAAGACGGGTGACAGAGAGCGGAGGGTGCTGGACACAGTGGGTGAAAATAACGGCAGGAGAGTCGGGTGCGTGGTTGCGGCACACTTTTTATACGTTTATTCTTTACACATGTCTAGTTTCTCGGCCGGAAACGTTTCCTAATGAATAGAGCTGGTTCCGGCGTTGTTCGTGTTTCGTGGTGCGTGCGCGCGCTCGCGGCTTGCACGGGCGAGGGGGCGGGGGAGGGCGGTTCTGTCGAGTTCTAAGGGATTCATGGATTAAATCGTCGCTTCGAACCACGAGTTTTCTGAGAGTTTCTTGCGCCGAGTTACTTTTCGCGTTGTTTAATGCATGAATCCGAGTGTTTGGGACACAGGGGACGTTATTTTAGACAGATCTGGCCAGGCGGAAAGGTGCGCGAAGCGTAGAATTCGAGCGGCGATGATTCGTTCGAGGGTGGGATCGTCGAACTGGGGATCGTCGATGGAAGGCTGAAACGAGAAATAACGTTTAAATGCGGTTTGCAATGGTTAAGATTCCTCCTCTGTCTTGTAACGAAGTTAAGAGGGAGGGGGAAAGGGGAATGTTGATTTGAAATCGACGTTTGGGCTGTTTGGATGGAGAACGAACTGTCTACGAACGAAGGAAAATGTGATAAGATTGTTCGACTTTGGGACAAATTTTAATCGGATGTCGAAGATGGAGATGCAATTTTATTCGACGTTATCGAATGTATCTCCGATCGAATAAAGATCTAGTCGGATGCGAAATTGTCCGAATAGGAATTCGTTCGAATAAGAATTCATTCGAATAAGAACTCGTTCGAATAATAACTCGTACGAATCAGAATTCATTCGAATAAGAACTCGTATGAATCAGAATTCATTTGAATAATAACTCATTTAAAGAAGAATTCATTCGAATAACTATTCACTCGAATAAGAACTCGTTCCAATAAGAATTCATTCGAATAAGTATTCATTTGAATACAAACTCATTCGAATAAGAATTCACTCGAATTCATTTGAATATCTTCATATCTTCTTATGAAGCTAAAACTGAAAAGCAAAAACGGTCAACAATTGTTCTCAATATTATTCGAACAATCTAGGAATCTCTATTCGAATCATTCATTCGAATAATTCACTCGAATAATCCTCTATTCGAATAATTCACTCGAATAAATCTCTATTCGGATAATTCTCTACTCGAATAATCCTCTATTCGAATAATTCACTCGAATAATCCTCAATTCGAATAATTCTCTATTCGAATAATTCACTCGAATAATTCTCCATTCGAATAATCCTCAATTCGAATAATTCATTCGAATAATCCTCAATTCGAATAATTCATTCGAATAATTCTCCATTCGAATAATCCTCTATTCGAATAATTCTATTCTCTATTCGAACAAACAGAACAATTCGCAACAAACAACCACTATCCCCACAAAACATTCGCCTGAACCGAATCACATTCCTACAACCATCCTCCCAGACAAACAAATATATCCAAAACACTTCACGAATATCTCATCCAACTCCAACTTCCAACCACCTCGCGTCCCCTTCCGCCATAAATAAAGAGCATCTTGTCGCGTTCATTCGCTTCGTCCCGCCGAACCTTTCGAAGGCAAAAAGGTTCGCCCGTTTAAGTGAATACTGTTCAGAACATTTTGTTGACACCGACGGGCATCTTCGGGTGCCACCTCCTAATATGCCTGTAAACGTTCGAGGATGAGTTGTCCTTCTTATGGCAATACGGACACGCGTATCTAGGTATCTGGCCGCACTTGTGCCTAATCAGGTCCCACATCCTCCGGAATCCGGCGTTGCACTTCGGGCAGATGTAACTCGAGACCGCGACCTGCGTCCTGATGCTCGGCCACTCCATTCGCCGTAAATCTGAAAACAATCAGGACGTTAGTCCTGCGCCGGCTGGCTCAGAAACGAAAACGCGACGACCGGCCGGAACAACGTATTTCTTTGTCTCTGCATGTGTGTGTGTGTGTTTATGCGATCGCAGATAGTTGCGGCTATAGGCTGTCGGGCTCGCAGCGTTTCGGGGCGTTTCGAGGATTCGAGAAAAGAAAAAATGTGTGTTCATGTGTGTGTATGTGTGCGCTGAGACGCTGTGTACGATGAAAGGGGTGGAAGAAACGTGAACGTTGCGTGAGAACGAGCATCTCTCCACTGTCTTTTCCGCTGTCTTTCTCTTTATTCAGTATGCGAGCTTCAATCTAGAGTTTATTCCGTACACAGTTTTGGCAGAGAACGTTCGCACGCGAGTCGGCGCGCGAACAAACCCGCGCGACGGACGCACGTCAATCGACGCCGCGCGGATCAGCGCGCGCGAGCGATTCTCGCGAGCTCTGATCCGCGAAAGCCGCGGCAACGTTTCGATCTCGCCACGCTAAATTCCAAGGTGCTTAACGATAGCGATTCGCGGCGTTCAGGGTCGCGGAAACGTTTTACATTTTTCCCGGGAGCCGAGAGAGAGAACGACGCGACTCGTGGAGCGCTCGAAGATTCGACGCAGAGAGAGAAAGACGCGTGGAAATATTGCGAATCGTTTGCTCCGATCGCCGGGCGCGCTTTCCGAATTCACGACGAAACGTTCCGCGATTTTATTTCAGGTACGCGCGTTTTACATTTTACACGTCGCAGGCTCGCCCCGCCTCGGGAAAACGCCGATATCGTCGTCGAAAAACTCTCCGCGCGGCCTCCGTTTTCGCTGCCGTAGGAACTGACACAACTCGACGATATATATATCGTCGCGTTACATAATCCTTCGCGGAGACACGTGCATTCGTCTAAAATACTCTCTTATTCGTCGGGACAGCTTGCGCGCTAAATTTCGAGAGCGCGCGGACGCGCGCGAGAGGATTCGCCGGAACGCGCGGGGTACGTGTCTTCGAACATTCGGAAGCATTCGCGAGGAGAAATGGTGGCCCGGCTCGGTCGCGAGCATCGGGTGGCCACGGTTCGCGAGAACATTACTTTTGAACGGCGCTCGAACTCGTCGGGTGTCCTGAAAGAATAAAATCTAGTCAAATCCCCCTGGAAACAGTTCGCAGTTGCGTCTCGCGGCTGCGATGGGACCAATTTCGATGTGGAAGTAACCCGCGGAAAATGTAGAATAAAATGTCCCATACGATGAGATAAGGTTCCGAGAGCTTCGAGCTTTGAAGTATATACAGGGTGTCCCGAAAATGGCTCGCAATCTGGGCGAGGATGATTGCTGAGGTGATTTGAAGCAACTTTTTCCTTTGCGAAAATGCGATCCGCGGCTTCGTTTACGAGTTATTAACGAAAAACGTGGACCGATCGCGAGAGCGAGTGCGGCCAGCGCTCCGCCCTTGCGGCCAATCTCGCGTCGCGCCGACCGTATGACGTGGCTGTGGTGGCCGCGAGGGCGTGCCGTCAGCCACACTCGCTCTCCGATTGGTCCCGGTTGTTCGTTAATAACTCGTGAACGAAGCCTCGTAGAACATTTTCGCTAAGGAAAAAGTTGCTTCAAATCACCTCGGAAATCCCTCATTTCCGTATTGCGAGACATTTCCGTCAGAAATTCTTGACAGAGCTTTTGTGGACTTTTTGTTGTACAACATTGTTTGGTCTCTCTTTCATATATATAATATACATAATTTTAGATATAATATGTTTAAATCAGATTCTGCATTTCCGTCAGAAATTCTTGTCAGAGCTTTCGTGGACTTTTTGTCGTGCAACATTATTTGGTCTCTCTTTCATATATATAATATATATAATTTTATATATAATATTATATGCACAATAATTATACATATAACATTATATATACAATAATTTGATACATAACGTACATACAACGTAAAACTTGTTCCGTTTTCCCTCGCAGAGCCAAACGAGAAATCAACTATAGAAAACACATCGCAAGAGCAACGAATCAATAAAAAAAAAAAGACAATTTACATCGTTCAACCACGCAAACGCCAGTCTTCGTCATAGCACAACCACGCTACTTACCAATGAACCGATAGCGCGAATCGCCCGAAACGATCCAATTCGACCAAAAAAAACAGTCGAAAATCGCAAGAACGTCCCCAACAATCTTGTCCTCTCTCGCATGCGACATTTGATTCCACTACAAAAATTCCGCGAGAAAAAAGAGCGGCCCCCGCAGTTCCCCTCGCAGATCCCTAACGCGATCTCCCCGCCCCCTAACTACCCTCCGCGAACGTCCTACGACGACCATGTTCGCGGCAGAAGAAGGAGAAAGGCGCCCTAATTCCTGTCGACGACGACGGGCAGCCCGTCGTGCCGCATCCGCACGTGCTTGTAAATGTTCGACGAGCACTTGTCCCTCTTGTTGCAATAAGGACACTTGAACCTCGGCTCCTTGCCGCAGTCGTACTTCATGTGGGTCTTCAGGGTCTTCTTGTAGGTGTAGCCGGCGTTGCACCGCGGACAATGATACGACATCTTCGCCGACTGCCACGGCCCGTCTTCGAGCTTCACGTCGCCGCCGTCCAGCCTGTAGTCCATGTTCGACCGCAGCATATCCAGCACGCTGGTGTCGTACGACGATAACGGGTGGCCTACAAACAGGGAAACATGGATCACGGTTAGCGGAATCGGGGGATCGGCGGCGACCGGGTGAACGCTGGCAAATCGAAGAGAAACATAGAGAAACGGAATAGAACCGGTTGAAACGAGGAGGAAAGCAAGCGAGAGAGAGAGAAAAAGAGAGAAAGACAGAGAAAAAGAGAGAAGAGAAAGATATAGAAAGACAGAGAGAGAGAGAAGAGAGAGAGAGAGACCGCTAAATGGGCGGTCCCAAAAATGCGCCGCGAACCGCAGAGCGCGAGATATCCCGGGGTGGGGCCGAACCGAGGGGTGGGGGGTCGGGTGTGTAATGACAGCAATTCTTCTGACAGGACAAGGAAGACATCTATTTCTCGTAATCTTGTATACAACTGCTCACACTTGTAGCTAGCTCGGAGCGCGTAAACGAGGATGAAGGAGGCCTGTCGCCGAGGCGAGCCGGCACGACGAAGGCAGCTGTCAACAGCGGCGGCCGGATCGATCGTTGGATCCGCTGCTCCCGGTCGGCGTTCAGTAGAGCTTGAACGCCTGGATATTGTTACCCTTGTGGTAGGTCCTGATGTGCCTGTAGGTGTTCGACGACTTCCGGTCCCGTTTCCCGCAATACGGACACTGAAATCGCGGTTCCTTGCCGCACTCGTACCTGAAATGCGTCAGCATGTTCGCCTTCTTGCTGAACGAGCTGTAGCACCTGGGGCACACGTGCCTCTGCACCGAGCCGCCCGGCCTGCTCCACGTGTCGTCGAGCAACGCTGCAACAGAGGAAGCAGATCACCGGCCGGGTCAGTAAAATCGTCCACTGAATCGGGTCCGCCGGATTGTTTCGCGCGTGACCGTCTCATTTCATTCAATGGCTCCACGAACTGCCGAACGGGTCGCTTTTTTTCTTTTTTTTCTTTTGTTTTTTGTTTTGTTTTACCTGTCGCTCCGTGAGGTGGGCGCATCGTTCGCTTTTTTCTTTTTTCTTTTTTTTTGCGGGAGGCTCTGTTTGTTTGTTTGTGTGTGTGTGTGTGTGTGTGTGTGTGTGTGTGTGTGTGTGTTTGTGCGTGTGTATTTTATTATGAATAATCAAGACGCTTCTGATAATAAAATAAAGCATTGAATTTCTTTTTTATTATTTAGCTCGTTGGAAACGCATCGCGTCGTTACAATGGTATTTTCTGTTCGTATACAAAACGTGAGGCGTGTGACACGTGGTCGTTATGTCGCGTCGCGTCGTCGGCTTCGGGACGACGCCGTCGTACCGGGCGATTCTAAATTTGTATCGGGCTAAGACACTTTTGATAGAATCGAGGATTCGTCGGGGCTGGTCGAATGGAGCTTGAATATTATATAATTACATTATATTATTATATTACAAATATATGTTATATTGTTATAATATAATATAATTGTATTATATATTTGTGTAACAATAATGTATAAAATATATAATAAATAATATGTATAATAATATTATTGTATATTATATATATTACATATATTATAATAATATAATTATTATACTACGTATATATATTATATTATTATAATATAATATAATTATTATATTACATACATATATATAATTATTACAATATAATATAATTATATTATACTTTTATGTAACAATACTATATAAAATATACAATAAATAACATATATAATAATATTATTATATTATATTATATTATTACATATCATATATATTATAACAATATAACACACACAGCAATATAATAATATCACATAATTATTATAATATATATAACATTATATAACACATCTAATCGGTGAAAAATGCAATGTGCAATATAAACAAAACAGTATACCGAACAAAAAAGTATGAGAAAAAAATCGTCAATTCAAGCCCCCGGGGAACCAACGAGTCTCCCAAATAAGAAAAAAGCCTCGAGAACCTTTCGACACCGATTTAGAATCGTTCTGGTACGTTTCGATGTATATTAAATCCCTTTTTAACCGGTCCTCGAAAATCGAGGCTTCACTTCACGGCGAAACGAAAGGAACGTGCGTTGAACAGGTCCTCTCTCCTCTCTCTCTCTCTCTCACTCTCTCAATCGTGTTTAAAGCTTCGTCCTGGGGCAGCCAGGCCCCGCGTGTCTCCTCTTCATTGAACACCGGGTACAGCCGTTTCTTTTTTTTCGCCCCGAAACGGTATCTCAACTCTGGTACATTCTCTGCGGTTTCAAATACAGCATCTGCTTGTGGACCCGGCGCACGTGTTTATAGACGTTCGAGCTGTATTTGGAGCCGTAATCGCAGTACGTGCACCGGAAACGTATCTCGTTCGGATCGCAATGGGTACGATAGTGACGCAACAAGTGGGCGTTGTTCAGGAAGCTGTTCGTGCAACGAGGACAGCGGAACCAGCCGTCGACTTCGTTCGACAACGGCGGCCTACCTGGAAACACGGATTCATAGTCAGAAACACACGCACAAGTTTCAGCCCGATTGTAAAACGTTGACCCGTTCGGTCAATGCGGTGACCAAAAAAAAAAAAAAACAGAAACAAAAAGAAACGCTCGTCGCTTGCCGAACGAACGAATGGAAAATGTTATCATCGGGAGGGATTTCTTTCTTTTCTGTTTCGTTCGCGGATCAACGAGAGTCGTTCTCTCTCTCCCCCCTCTCTCACTCTCGCTCTCTCTCTCTCTCTCTCTCTCTCTCTCTCTCTCTCTCTCTCTCTCTCCAAAGCGCATGTTCCAATCAAATAACCCAGTACCCGATAGTTTATTTACAAGATGCACCGACCCTCTCTCGATCATGGCTGCCCTCTATTTCACAATCAACACCGGGAAAGAAATTATTTCTGAGCTCATTTGAAGCAACTTTTTCCTCAGCAAAAACGCAATCCGCCGCTTCGTTCGCGAGTTATCAACGAAAAACAGTGGCCAATGAGCATACGCCTGACGCCACGCCCTCGCGACGGCCGCCGCCGCGCCACGCGCGGCACTGACCGCTTGGGCGGAGCGCCGGCCGCCCTCGCTCTCCGATTGGTCACTGTTTTTCCTTAATAACTCGTGAACGAAGCCTCGGAGAACAATTTCGTAAAGGAAAAAGTTGCTCCAAATCATCTCAGGAATCCTCTCGTTCCTCATATTGACACAATTACGGGGCTTCCTGTAATTTCGTCGGAAGATGCGATGGAAATTCCACGGCGATCGGTGTAATTGTGGAGGCAAGGAAGATCGGGAGATGTTCATCGCGTCTTGCGAAGGTGAAACGTTTCCAAATCAGGAATTAGTGTCTTCGAGGAAGGTCGTGAACGATGGAAAGGTGACTATGGAAACGGATTCGCAGCATTCCAAGGAACTCTTCGGCATCGCCCCGACCTCTGTCAAGGTTACGAAGCGTTCGGCATCGAGGACTGCTCGATAAACCGTGAGACTCGTGAGGTCGCTATGAAACTGAACTGAATCGCAGAGCATCGAACGGAGCTCCGAGGAGGCGTGATTAATACGTCCGCCGACCGCCCGCCCTGAAAATGAACAATGATCGATCAATAAAGGATGAACAGAGTTGCACCGAATCCGCCGAACCTTCTTCGAAAGGGAACGAAAAATGGTTCGAGCCAGGGTACAGGTCGATGAAAAATCGGGCGAAACAACGGAAAAAATAACAGCGTCGTGCGAAACGACGCGAACGAAAATCATACATATATACAGGGTGTCCCAAAAATGTCTCGCAATCCGAAAGTAGGGGATTCCTGAGGTTATTTGGAGCAACTCTTTCCTTAGCGAAAATGTAATCCGCGGCTTCGTTTACGAGTTATTAATGAAAAACAGTGACCAATCAGAGGCGAGATCGTTTGGCACGAGACGGCCGAGTCAATGAGCGGAACTGGGCTCCGCGCGCTCGTTGGCTGGGCCGCCGCGCGCCAGCCGAGCTCGCCTCTTATTGGTCCGATGCTTTTCGTTAATAACTCGTAAACGAAGCCTCGGAGAAAATTTTCGCAAACGAAAAAGTTGCTTCAAACGACCTCAGGAACCTCCCATTTCTGGATTGCGAGACATTTTTGGCACACCCTGTATAATCGGATGGAACTCTTCGTGGCCAACAACTGAAGAGAACGTGCGAAACATATTAAAAATAAAGCTTCGTCATCAGAGTCTCTTTTTGTTTTCTCGTTTTATCGTCCTGCTTGATTAATCGTGTACACATCGTTCATATACAATCGGTTTTTGAGCAATTCCTTTGGTTACAAGGAACCGAATTCTCCCGGCTGAAATTTACAGGCGACGCCCACCGTCGGGGCGGTACAAAGTTCGCGCGCGGGCCGATCGTCGCGTAGGCTCGCGGGTCCGCAAAACCTAGTTTCAACGTCGTTCTCGTGGCAAACCCGAAGCACCGAGAATGCCGCGAGAAACGTTTGTGCGTATAGCGGGGACAACGCGAGAACACAATGCGAACAGAGACTGCTCTCTCTCTCTCTCTCTCTCTCTCTCTCTCTCTCTCTCTCTCGCAGATTCCGGATCCCGAATGCTGCAGCGGCGGGGTTCACGAAGCTCGTTCAAAGTTTCGTCCTTACGATTACGTGTCGATTAGATTAGGCTAACTGGTATATTGTTCGCAATAATAGACCGTTTATTAAATTCTTCTATCCATCGTGCTCTTCCCCCTCCTCGTTGTGTTTTTTCGCCCCTCTTCGACGATCGATACTGTTAAATGGATGGCGGCGTTTCGTAGTATGTGATTCAATTTCTAAAAAAAAAAAAAAACAAAGAAAAGAGTCGCACGAGTATATTTGATTATATTATTCCGCATTGGGAATAATAAAACGTGACGGTAAATAAATTACCCCCCCTTTTCGGAGGTGTCCTAGGAAAAAGAGAACTGAAACTTTTTCGGTGGAACCACGGAGTACGAAACACCCTTCTGAATTCATTGTAATTAAATTAGTTGGTTAAATCAATTATGATTGACTTAATTGATTCGATTCAATTCAATTCAATCAATTCGATTCAAATAATTCGATTCAATTAATTCGATTCGATTCAGTTCAATTAATTCGATTCGATTCAATTCAATTAATTCGATTCAATTAATTCGATTTGATTCAATTCAATTAATTCGATTCGATGCAATTAATTCAATTCAATTAATTCAATGCAATTCAATTAATTCAATTCAATTCACTTCAATTAATTCGCTTCAATTATAATCAGTTGCATGTATCGATTACGAATTACAACACCGTCGAATTCGTCGTTTCCTCGTTCGCCTAATCGCACTACACTCGAAACGCTTAAAAAAATGCGGCCCCGGCGAATCGTGTTACACAACGCACCGTTCGACTTCGTTCATCGTTTCGTCCCGATCTCGACGATCGCGACGAAAAAAAAAAAAGAAAATCGTAGGAAGACACGTTTCACTTTATTTGTACACGTTCGACGTTTATCGCGATTTACAAATTCTTCGCGGAGGTCCGTCCACGGAAAAAATAATCAAACTAGCCCGGATAGTACACAAATCGGTAACGTTCGTTTGTATCAAGCTCGCGCGCGCGCGCGCATCGCGCTGTCGATCGAAAAAAGTCTCGATGGAGATCGAGACGCAACCGCTTCGCTACGGCGATCCCATCCCCATCAAGATCGTCAGTCCAACGATCGACGCGCCCATGTCACACGCTTTATACAGAGAGATCAATCAGAGCCAGCGGTCGACGCCTATGGCAGCGACGCGATCGATGGCGACGACACGGCTTCTCGTTGGTCACCGATCGCGAGAATTAAAATCAGTATACTCAGGTGGCGCAATCGATGCAAGATCCCGCGAGAATGAAATGAAAAGAATGAGCATCGTCGTCGCGGCTGCTAAAAATATTTCGCTTCGCGGCTCGCAATGAGTTCGAATATTTCTCGTTGAACGGTTCATTTCTGTCGCTAGAAAAGTACCCGGCAACCCCACGGTGGAGAAAAATGACCAGGATCGCGTCGAAATCGTGGAATTTTTTTTCGGAAATGAGACTGCGAGATGATTCATTTGTGAAGAGAGCTTCTGATGTCCATATTCATAACAATATAACAATAATAATAATATATATATATGAACATAATATATTATTATTATATTGTATATATTATATATAATAATAATATAATATATATTATACATTATTACATATTATTACGCAATATTATTATATAAAATATAATATACAATATTAATATTCGTAAATGAAAATGTATGTTTTTCACAATTTTTAATAAAATTCCGGTTTATCCATTACGACTTCTAATCGGATATTTCCGTCGACTACATAATTTACACGTTAATTATACATAATTAATTGTATAGTTTCACAACTATTTGGTTTGACTGTACGCACTGGTACACAAATAATAAAGTATTACTATGGTATAATATTCATTTATTATTACCATATGTTACCATATTAATAATATGGTATTTGGTGTACAAACAATAAAAAGAGAGAGAGAGAGAGAGGGAGAGAGAGAGAAAATATATACATACACAAACAAATCTACAGAACACAAGCGCATCCAATATTACATGAACATTCTCCGCGTTAAAATCGCTCCAAAATAATCATAAAAACGTCGCACACGGATCAACCTAAATTTCGTCGATAGATTCCAAATTTACCATAAACGTTCAACGTCGAAAATTCTTCCCTACAATTCTTCCCTACGTCACAAATTCTCTATTTAATTTGTTTAATTTTCCCCACAATCGTATTTTCTCTATAATTCATTTAATTTAATCCCTTCATTAATTTATATATTATTAATCGATTCCAGAAGCCAATTATAAAATCAAAATTATCTCTCTCTGTCTCGTCCACACTTTCGCCGCGAGCTTGGTCGTTTTTCTCCCACCCACCCCCCTCCCCAGGGTGCTCCGAATGTCAGGGGAACCGATGGTGGTTCCGTTGCCGCTAAAATAATCTCAATGGTCGAAGAATCGACGACGGCGCTCGTGGAGGCTGCTCGTCTCGTTCTGGTCGTTGTTCGGTTTTCAATACAGCTTGACGAACCTGAGCTCCATATTGCGGTGTTTCGCGCGTATATGCCTGTACACCGCCTGTGTATACTTGCTACGCATGTCGCAGTGGGGACACTTGAACCGTGGCAGATCGACGCACTCGAGCCTGTAGTGCCGGCTCATGCCGCCGGACGTGTGAAACGTGCGCGCGCATCTCGGGCACGGGAAGCCCCGCCGGTTCAGGGACGTCTGTAGCTTGAGCATGTGCCGGGAGTTTCGCACGACCCCGTGGTACTTGCCGAGGACGATCGGCCGGAACTCTGTAAGCAGAAAAATAGACGAAGGCACGCCGTTAGACCGGAAGAACAACTCATGGAGGGGGGACAGCGATCTCTCTCTCTCTCTCTCTCTCTCTCTCTCTCTCTCTCTCTCTTTCTCTCTCTCTCCTCTGGAAACTCGGGCTAGAGTGGAGGACTTTGTTTGGGGCACTGCGGGGGCTTAAACGCAACGCCGCGTGTCCGCCCGAGATGACGATGTCGGGGGCGGAGCCCGTTCTTCTGCGAGATTCGGGCCGCGTCCAAGCCGAGGCAACGTCGAGCAACGTTTTTCTTCTTCTCACCACTCTTATCGTGTTTATTTAATTTGATCGAATTCGATGAGATTGTAATCAAAGCTGAATTAAATTAAATCAAATTAAATGGAATAAAATAGAATTGAATAAAATTGAATAAGAATAAATTAATAAAATTAAATAAAAATAGATTAATAAAATTGAATAAAAATAAATAAAAGTAAATTAAATTAAACAAAACTAAATAAAAATAAAATTAGATAAAAGTAAATTAAATTAAACAGAAATAAATAAAAATTAAATTAAATAAAAGTAAATTAAATTAAGCAAAAATAAATAAAAATAAGCAAAATTGAATAAGATTGAATAAAATTAAGCTAAACGAAAACGTTCCAGAAGCGTCTCGTCTCTCGTTGCTTCGGCGTAGACGCAGTATCGACGCAGGACAGTCAGCAAGAGCGCGGCTCGACGGTTTTATCGATCGCCGTTTACGTTCGACGAACGGTTCCGCTCCCGATGGCCGAGCCCTCTCGGGTAGACGCGCGGCCTAAGTTGAAGCGGCTACTTCGAAAATCGTCTAGCTGGCATAATCTGAAAGATCGTTCCAAACCGCGTGTGCGGTCGCGTTCGTAAGCACTCGGCCGCCTTCGCTATTTTCGCGCTGGAAAAGTAAAACGCGACGCGTATTTATCGATGAAAACATGTTTTTAGGGCAGAGTGGAGCCGGTTACTGTGGGGGGTGGCCAATCGCTGCGCGTTTAGTTCGTTTCCGGGCAAAAAGTGACCCGATTAATGGTTAATCGTTACAACTCGTTAATTGTTACAAGCTGTTGCAAACTGGCTTTAATAACAAATGGTTAATTATTAATCGGACTACATTTTGTCCAATTAATACAAATTAGTAGTCGTAATAATCAACGAGTTGTAATCGTTGACAGGATTGCTTTCTGTACAACTTTAGTTTGACTAACTTTATATTTATCGAACAACGCGTATGAAATCCGTTTATTCTTTTATTCCGTTCGTCTTCGGATAAAAGAAACGTAACGCCTTGTTCGACGAATGTAAAGTAAATCGCGGCCGCGGAAACGAAGCAACGGCACTGCGATCGGTTGCCGCACGGTAACCGGCTCCGCTGCCCTGTTCGTCCAGTAAAATGCAATTAAAGCCTGGCGCGTTGCAACAATTAAAATCATGGTCGAGATACGAGGGAACATCGAACGAACGTATATCGAATTTACACGGTGTCCCAAGATTATTGTCCAAGCGAGAAACGAGGGATTCCTGATGCGATTTGAAGCAACTTTTTCCTTTGCGAAAATGCGATCCGCGGCTTCGTTTGCGAGTTATCGACGAAAAACAGTGACCATTGAAAGATCGCGTGCGGCTGACGCCGCGTCAGCCGACGCTGACCGCGAGGGCGGAGCGCCGGCCGCCCTCTCTCTCCGATTGGCCTACGTTTTTCGCTGATAACTCGCGAACGAAGCCTCGCAGAAAAATTTCATAAAGGAAAAAGTGGCTTCAAATCGTCCGAGGAACCCCATATTCCTCGCTCGTGCAATTATCTTCAAACACCCGGTAAAGGGGTCGCAGCGTCGCGGTTCACCGATGCGGAAACGTGCGAATGCTTACGAACAGCGACGTGTCGCCGTGTCGAGAATTTCGTGGAGCCGGGGAGAGCTCGATCAAGCGTCATATAGGGGATCATTCGACGTATATTTCTCTCGCAAACAACGTGTCATACGCCGCTTACATTTTCTTTATTAACACGATTTACATTATCCTCGCCTCGTCTCGCCTCGCCTCGCCGCGCCGCGCCTCGTTCGTCGCTAATAAAGCATCGAGACGGCGACCAATCCTCCGACGTGCACCCTCCGAATATGCTTGTAAATGGCGGACGTCCACTTGCTCACGTACTTGCAGTGCGGGCACTGATAACGCGGGTACGCGTCGCACAATTTATAGTGACGGTTCATCGCGTACTTCCGCGGAAACGTCTTCTTGCACTTCGCGCACGCGTACTCCCCCTCCGCGGCGGCCGCGTCGTCCGTCGGCGGGCCGCGTTGCGTCCAAACGTCGAGTATCCGCGGACCAACAACGCTCCGCGGCCACTCGCACCCTGAAACAGAAACCATCACGCGGCCTTGTTAATACACGCCGGCGGCTGTGATCACAAGGCACCGAACGATCGAGCCAGGCGAACGTAATCTTTACGATCGAATCGGGGAAATCAATTCAATCAGACGCGTCGGACGCGAGCCGCACCGTCGGCCGTGTCGTGTGCTCTGCGTGACATCTGAAACGAGACAGATCGGAAGGTTCGTTAATCGAATGTGGCGGTGACGCGGACTCGTCGGAGCCCGTCGAGCCGCGCGGCGGTTCCCCTGAAACGTAGCTGTGGGATAGATTGAACGGAGGAGAGGCTTCTGGTTGTTGTTGTTGTTCTTGGTCGACTTTATTCTTTCTACTGAGGAACACTTACCTCAGGAACACTGAACCGCATTAGATAAAATCGCGGGACAGACGCAACGATCGCGTGTCTCTGACGAGATTGTCAAACATTGGAGAAATAATTCCAACAGAACGCGGCTTACGCGCGGAAGCTTCGACGGTAAGAGCTTTATTTCTTGCTTCGTGCACAGAGATCGAACATCGCAGCCTTTCACGGTGTTAAATAAAGAAAAGGAGGACGATTGGATCGACGAAGCGTCGCGCGCGGCTCGTCCGCTCGGAGACTCGTTTCTGCGGCACGAGCGAATGAAACGAGAAATAATCGAGATTAAATTCGAGATGATTTCGAGCGTTCCGCGAGAACATTTAGAAAGAGCATATTTAGTAAATGGCACCGTAAAACCGCGTCGTCGTCGTCGCCGTTCGATGACGTCACGCTGGCCCGACCAGCTTTCCGTACAATAAATAACGAAATGGCACAATACGACCCGAATCGCGAATACCCTGTGTTAGTTTGATGCAAACCAAGTGATTAACAAGCTTCGGTAACGATTACATCGAGATAGATATTACGACGAAACGATTACATGTCCCCCGTTGAAACAACGTACCACGATTTATACAATGTCTTTTTGTTAAGTACACTCGAACTTTCGCTGCGATCCCTTTACCGGGTGTTCGAAATAATTGCACAAGCGAGGAACACGGGGTTCCTCGGGTGATTCGAAGCAACTTTTTCCTTTACGAAAATGTTCTCCGAGGCTTCGTTCGCGAGTTATCAGCGAAAAACGTGGACCAGTCGGAGAGAGAGAGAGGGCGACCGGCGCTCCGCCCTCGCGGTCAGCGCCGCGTCTAGCGCGGCGGCGGCGGTCGCGAGGGCGTGGCGTCGGCCACACGCGATCTCTCGTTGGTCACACGGTTTTTCGTCGATAACTCGCGAACGAAGCCGCGGATCGCATTTTCGCAAAGGAAAAAGTTGCTTCAAATCGCCTCGGGATTCCCATTCTCGGTTCGGTTGCTCGAGTCGCTGAAATCGTGGAAAGTACCTTCGCCACGGCGGTCCGCGTTACACTTTTTTTGTTTCGACGGCGCGAGAAATCGGACGCGCGCAGGATACGGATAAGTACAAAGTCGAATGAAATGAATGAATGCGTCGCGCTCGACGCGACGGCTCAATAGAGCTTGACCAGCGTGACCAGCTCCTTCGGGTGCATACACCTGATATGTTGATATATGTTCGATGTCTTCTTGCTGCACAGTGTGCAGTAAGGACACTTGTATCGCGGCGCCTTGCCGCATTCGTACCTAAAGTGACCCAACATTGTGTCTCGCCTGCCGTATCCGTTGTTACAGTTAGGACAGTGAAATTTCCCGGTGTTCGCGTTGTACAGGGCGTCCCGTATCTTCACGAACCTCTTCGGCCGCGTCAGGCGAACCTCGTCGCCGCGCCTGCCACCTACAAAATATCGCATCAGGGTCAGGATGATCGTCAGCCAGCCGACCGTTCGCGGAACAAAACGTTTCTTTTTTCTTTCTTTTTATCTTTTATATTTTATTTTTAACGTTCGTTCGAGAATCGAATTTGTCGAATTGCTTCGGCGGTTTTGAAAATCGTTCGTTCGATTTCCCTGTCAGCTTTCAATATACAATATATCGGGATGCGAAACGAAGACACAGAGGGGTGGGCCGGGGGTGGGGGTGGGGGGCAAGGATGTGGGCATGCATAGAGAAGGAGAAATGAAGCTCGAGAAAAACACAGAGAAGAATGCCCTGCAACTGTCCCATAATTATTACAGATCAGTTCTATGAGGTAGCCGAGCCACAGTCCCCGCCAATTGAATTTCTCTCAATTTTCGAGCCGCGCCCCCCTCGACAAGAGCTCGCCGATCGAGACGCGATGAATTTCGAACATTTTCGAACAGTCGTTTTCTTAAAAATATGCGCATCCGCCGATGCGCCATATGTGTACATAATATATACATGTATATAATATTAATATCCAATTGAAATTGAATCGTCGAGAGAATGGCGGCGAGCTCTTATCGAGGGCGCACTGTGACCAGTAAGCGAGTACACATCGACCATCGCCAAGAAGAACCGAGTCGGCCCAACAAAAGCGTTCGACTCACTAGAATCGATTTTATTCATCCAAGCAGCAATCGCGCCGATATTTGCGTGGCTGTCGCGCCTTCGTTCGCCCTCTCTCTCTCTCTCTCTCTCTCTCTCTCTCTCTCTCTCTCTCTCTTCGGCCATCGATCGTACAAAGTGTTGCCTTAAATACGTTACAGTCAAGCGTGCTCGGAAATTCGAACGAGTTACGAACATTCGGTCCGTATTTCATGTTCGTGAGGCACCGAGGGGAGCACCGGTTAATAATAAAACCGAATAAATAATACAAAAAAATGACACACTGCGAAAATAAACGGCGGCGGCTGAAGAGAAAAGAAACATCGTCGCGTAATTTCTCCCTAATTCGCGCTCAGACTGTGCATAAAAATCCTGTCGAATGGCTCGGAAATAAATTAAAATTCAATTAGTGGAGCCGGTTACTGTGGGCTGACCGATTACCGTGTCCTCGGTTTATTTTCGGGATAATCAATTTTACGTTTATCGAACTAGATGTATTCAATTATTTTCCATTCGGATAGAAACAAAATAAGGGAATAAATAATTTTAATATATATCTTGTTCGATAAATATTATGTTAATTACGCCGAAAATTGAACCGAAGGGTTCCGGTCGCGCAATCCAAACGCGAATTAGAAGAGAAATTACTGTATTTCTACTTGAACATTCAATGGGGTCCCGTTGAATGTCGAAAACAAATTTTGGGGTAGCGGAGCCGATTACTGTGTGGTGACCAATCACTGTGCCACCGGTTTATTTGCGGGATAATCAACTTTATATTTATCGAACTAGACGTATTCAACTCTTTTAATTCGCATAGAAAGAAAATAAAAGAATAAACAATTATAATACATCTTGTTCGATAAATATTAAGTTAATTACACCGGAAAAGAAACCAAAAAGGGTTCCGATCGCGAATTAGGAACAGATCACAGTACCACGCAATGGTCACAGAACGACAGGGGAATCTCTTGTCTCTCGCCGAACACATTTAACCGTAACATATTTATTTCAACGCTTTTGCGACCCGCGAATCGAGCGTCCCCGGTAGACTTAATCGCCGTGTTCAAAACTCACGGTTCAACGTAACAGGCCGCCGCGTGGAACATCGCGCAACCAGCCGTCCAATCCGCGAATAATTTATACAATTATTTATTGCCCACGGAAACGGATCCGTGAAATATGTACACACCGACGCGACAGGCACGGCCCGCGTTAAATCGACCGAATAAAAAGAATACGAACGCGCGCGGCTTCGCGGCTCCGTCGCGAGAACCTTGAACGTCTCCGAAAGCGTCGTGATTCGTTGTTCGTCGGAGAAAACCGAGAAAAAACGTGGACGCTCGGCCGAGAGCTTCGCGGAGCTTCGCAGAGCTTAGCAGAGCTTCGCAAAGCTTTGCAGAGCTTCGCAGAGCTTAGCAGAGCTTCGCAGAGCTTAGCAGAGCTTCGTAGAGCTTCGCAGAAACTTCGCAGAGCTTCGCAGAGCTTCGCAGAAACTTCGCAGAAACTTCGCAGAAACTTCGCAGAGCCTCGACTGCTTCTCCTTCGGCCGCGGCTCCGCGAGGCGGCCGGCGAAACGATACGCGCGAACTGAATGATCCTGATAAACCGCAGCCACAGAACTCGTTCACCATCGTCTCCGGGATCGTCCGTGCTCGCCGATCTCGTCGAGGGCCCGGGCGACCGGCGCGAGAACGCGCGAGCGTCCCGCACATTCCGAACGCGACCGGCGCGAGAACGCGCGATCGCCCCGCGCGTCCCGGACGCGACCGGCCGTCCCCTAGAACAGCGTGTTGCACACGACCGGTTTCAGGGGATGCTTGTGACGTATGTGATCCTGTATATTGAACTTCTTCTTGCTCAGCTTGCCGCAGTAGGGGCACTCGAAGCGCGGCGGCTTGCCGCAGTCGTACTTGAAGTGCGAGGTGACCGCGCTCTTCGTCGTGTAACTCTTCCGGCAACGGGGACAGGGGAACCGGGTTTTACCTTTCCGCAAGCTCCGCTCCGGGCACTTCTCCTCGAGCCAGGGCAACGGCAACATTTGCAGCAGGGCTGAAAAAGAAACGGTAGATCCTGGTTAGAGCGGCCGAACGGACGGGCGTCGAGTCTCTTTTTTCGGGGCCTAGGGAGACACCTCTGGGCCTCTGACGCTCTCGTTCCCCCTTTTTCTCCCCCCTCTCTCTCTCTCTCGATTTTTGTCGTGTTTCATCGAATCGATCCTCGCGCGGGATCCGGACTTTCTATTCGGGGGGTTAGCGGGGGCGGTGGCGGAGATACTTTACGGAGAGACACATTTAATAAACGGATGGACCGGTTTTCGGAGAAGAGACTGTGCTTTGCAGGCTGACACACTCGCGCGGTGGCACAATACTTTAAATACTGAGTTAAACAGAGACAAACAAAGAAAGCGGTTGCAGGCATCTCGAAGCTGTGTGTGTACGGAGACAACGAATGAAATCTGAACGGGGTCCTTGTCGTGGAAACGTCCGGCAATTCTGATCTCTTCGGCCTGAAGAATTTAAACCTGAACGGTCCACCCCCGTCTCTTCCTCGTCGGCGTCGAGTTTCGCATCTGAAAACACGATTGAGAATGTGTTAATTGGCTCGCCTAGGTTCGGAGGGGCGACGCGCGTTCGTCCGAGCCAGGATGCGAAGAGGCCGAAGGGGCGGGGCAATGAGCACACACGCCTTTCTGTCGAAAAATTATGTCTTTATTTTATAGAAAAAAAATGAAAGGAGACACGCACGAGAGCCGGCCTCATTGTTGATCGTAATCGAGCACTATCACCTCCAGGTTCATTCCGGGATGCTTGCTGCGTATGTGCTTGTAGACGTTGTTCGATTGCTTACTCCTCATCCCGCAATAGGGACACTGAAACCTCGGCGGGCTCCCGCACTCGAGCTTGCAATGGCGCAACATGTGGTGCATGTGCTGATAACTCTTCCCGCACTTTGGGCATGTGGACCTGACGGATCGTTACGTTGTTACAACTATATAAGCTTGCGACGTCGGCCTATTCGTTAACACATTCACCGCCATGACGGTCACACCGAGAGCTTTCCAGTCATGTAATGAATGTGTTAACCCATCGACTGCCGACTACGAGATGTCCCGTAGCAAGCGTCTGTACCAAAACTGCCAGCTACGAGGTATCTCACGTAGTGTGGGTGCTCTGCAAGTTCAGATATGGCTACGAATGGCTATTTGAGTTGGGAACTATTTAGAAAGGATGAGTGAAAAATGTATATACAGGATGTCTGAAAAATGTCTCGCGACCTGGAAAAAGGGGTTCCTGAGTTCATTCGAAGCAACTTCTTCCTCAGCGAAAATGTTCTAGGAGGCTTCGTTAACGAGTTATCCACGAAAAAGCAGTGACCAATGAGAGGCGAGCTCGCCTAGCGCTAGGCGGCCGAGCCAATGGGCGGAGCTGGGCTCCGCGCGCTCGTTGGATCGACCGCCTCGCGTCGGCAGAGCTCGCTTCTTATTGGCGTCGGCGTTTTTCATGAATGACTCGTGAACGAAGCCGCGGAGAACATTTTTGTAAAGGAAGAAGTTGCTTCAAATGATCTGAGGAATCCACCGTTTCTGGATTGCGAGACATTTTTGGGACACCCTGTAGCGTAGAGAACAAATTGATTATCGATAAAAAAAGATACTGTAAATGCCATTGCAATATTATATCGGTAACTTAATGTTATATTATATTTTGTAAAACTTCATTGTGTTGTGTGTTTTCAATCAAATAAAACCGTGGCACCCAGGGCGAGACGCGCTAAATTTGCGTGGCAGTCAATGGGTTAAAACGCGTCTTTTTGTCTTTTCCCGTCGAGCTGCGGGATATTGTATACGGCGTTCCGGCGTCACTGCGAAGCTACAGTCGTCCGCGAAAGTGGTTCGCACGGAATTCGAAAACGCGATCGCTTGTTTTCAAACTCGATTAAATTACCTGAATGTTTGTTTGTTTGTTTTTCTGATCGGAGTAGACTAGTCTACCCGGAAGATGCGCTAAAATCCCTTTCTTTTTAATTTTGCTGTTACAGTAATGTCTCTCTAATTGACGCTCAGATTGTCCACGAAAGTGGACAATTTGGGGAGAGGAGATACGATTATTCGAGCCCTGCGAAATAAAATAAAAAAAATAAAAACCAGCTGCAGGGCTCGAATAATCGTATCTCCTCTTCCGAAATCGTCCATTTTTTTTCTTTGCACAATCTGAGCGTCGATTAGGGAGAAATTACTGTACTTGAGATGACGTAAAAAAAAAGAATAAGAAACTCTCGTTCTTGAACTTTTCTTAAGCGCGAGCTTGTAACAAAAATTTAAAAGATGCCTTTTCGAATAGCATTTTTTAAATCATTGAAATAGGCTCGGATAAAAAAAGTTGATAAAGAAGCCGAGAGTTTTTTATTTATTTTTGTCATCGCAATAGCGAAATTAAAAAAGAAAAGAAAAGAAGCATTTTGATCGTCGTCCGGTCACGCTGTCGTCGAGCAAAAAGAATTCAAGTCGCTTTGAAAAAAAAGCGATCGCGCTTTTAAAAAGCTGTGCGAGGAACAGTTTCGCGGCCGACTGTACGTCGAACGGCGACAAAAGTGTAGTTAACACAGTTAGAATGGAAACAAATTGCGTTGGTAAACAAATGAAATATATTTATTCGATAAGAATTGCGATGTGGATGATTATATGGGCATGTCACGGTGAACCTTATTGAAGCATGGCAAACAGAAGTAAGGGTTCCCATGGCAATCGTCGCAGAACGTTACAACCTTTTTCGTACGATTTTTTGCAAATTGTCGACCAAATCTCTTCACATTCTCTTCGTAGCATTTTTTGCATTGCCGTCTCGTGTACCGAGTGTTTCCGTCTTTGCTTCGCAATTCGTGACGCACTCTAGGCAAAGAGAGAGACATACAACACACACACGGTCATTTTGTCGTTGAAATCTGTCTGGATTTATAATAATCGTCACGCGGATTTATAATAACCATCAATTCGGATTTACCGGTTTTTCTCAATTTCCGCTCCGCTTTCTCCTTCTTCGCGCGCGTATAAAATAATCCGAGATCCACGTGAACGGAAAGTCGGGTAAATTTCTCTTGGCGGTGAATGTATCAACCACTTCTCGATCGGGCACCGCCAAAATTAATAACCGCCGCATTCTCGATGCCCTGCGCCGCCGCGATGCGCGCGCGCGTCGACGCGGCGCAGAAAAAGCGACGCAACTTTGTGAACGCGTCGAATAATAGGTTAAATAGGGTAAGCGTAGGTATTATATATTGCAATTTCTCAAAAAAAAGCGTACTTTGACAGAGAAAATATTATATAATTTTCTGCCAACAAATTGACGCGAGTTGAGCTGTATATATTATGCTTTAATAATTTAATCAATATGAATTAATTTCTTCTCATAAATATCACGAATAATAAATATAATAAAAATAATAACTTCTCATAAAATATACTATATCTCTGAAAACACAAATTTCATTGCACAACACAATGCAAAGAAACCATAAGTGCGCATATATATATATCACTGCGCTTATATTTCGATTGTGTCAAATACCGCGCCTGTCAAATACTGCGAACGTTTCTGTCACTATGTGTCAAATACTTCGAACAGATTATCACGTGTCAAATATTACGGACATACCGATTGCTGCATTCTCTGCATTTCTGCGTTTCCGAGATATCTGCGCAACAGAGTTTTCCCCGCGAATTTCTTGCAACGCTAACGCCACGTTTTCCTTAGCGCAGCATCATAACCTTACATTTCTCCTTTTCTTTGTATCGCTCGACCGTTCTCTATCACTCCGTCCCTTGCACTTCTCTTCCATCGCACTTTTCCCGATTTTCTTTTAAACGTACACACACAACTACAGTTCCAAAAAATCAAGATTATCTCACTACAGCACTTTACAAAATTAGGTACAGGTACCCTCCACGATCGAGCATATTCGCGCCCCGCACACCGAGAACTGCGCTGCATAGGTAAGGTGCGTAGTTCCGGAAAGCACCGCGCAGTTGTGTACGCACACTGCCGAAAAACGTGTATTCACAATGTTCGAAGATAGATGGCAGTGACGGTGCGCGTCGGTTTTTGATCGAAGCAACGATTATTGTAACGAAGAAGAATAACGCTAAATTCAATTCATTTAAATTGAGTTCATTATTAATTACCAAAATATAAGTGCCTTTCGAATCAACGTCCACGACTGCCGTTACAGGTATTTAAAATTATATTAATTATAAATTATTAAAATAGTATAAGTATTGAATTATAAGAATCAAATAATTAAATTGAAACCGCGATTGCTGTTACTGCGCAGCAATTGTACGTCAATATTATAAAAAAATTACGAGATTCATTTTTAGAAGATCACACGCCATAAAATGTTCGATTTCGTTGTTTCTATAAAACGTCGTAGTATTTGGTGTTATAAACGTCGCACTATTTCCGCAAGCAATACCCGCACTTGCGAGCAATTGTACGTCAATATTAAACGTATAAAAAATTACAAGATTCATTTTCAGAAAATCACACGCTATAAAATATTCGATTTTATTGCTTTTACAAAACGTCACAGTATTCGGGACGTCCGCAATTAATACCCGCACTTACCCTAGGCAATTCGAGATCAAAACAATATCCATTTTCCTCCTGAAACGTTATAGCGAACGCGCGAGAATCCTGCAATCGAGAAGTGGTTAACGTTCTTTTTCTTTTCTTTCTTTTTCGTTTTGTTCAAATCCCAGAAGCAAAAACCACGAGTTCAGGTTATGTTTTTTGATCGGCTAACTAACCTGTCGCCGTTCCCGAGTTTCGAGCCCGCCTGTCGCTGACAATACGGCTGCCCTTGCTGCTGGCCCTGATTCGGCATCCCAGTTAACGGCGAATAGTATACGAAGCCTGGAATCAAAATTACAGAAACGTGAAGAGATTTCCGGCGGGCGGAGGACGGTCGATGAACGCGGAAGGGATCGGACGAATCCGGTTATTCGAGTTATTGGTTAACGGGACGGAACACCTTTCTTTGGATTCGCCCTTCGAACGACCTTCGGGTTTGGGAAATATGACAATGCCTCGGTTAAATGTTTCTCTTTTTTTTATTATACATTCTCCGCTCAGGCTTACACGCACGCACACACGCACACGCGTCCGACGAAGTTCGATTCGAACGAACGTAGCGCCGCGAGAGGTCGCCTCTGTCCGACACAAGCTTGGATCACGTAGTCCAAAACGCCGGCCATTAAGATCGCGAACTGCATTTCGTATCGAACGGACGATCCAGCCGATAATTCGCCCCGATAATTCAAGATCGAAGGGAAACGATAGCACGAACAACGGTCGCTTACAAAACTCTGAAATAATAAATATAATCTTGTTAAATCGGATAGAGATTTGGATACAAATTCGGACTTCGAAGCTCGGCGACAGTTGCTGCGCCATCGAGGAGATCATCCCTGTTGCCGCGACACAGCGGAGTCGATTGCTGTGCCCTCGCTTCGATTTCGGGAACACGAGAGAAGCATAGACAGGTATGAAAAATCGTATTGCAAAATAAAGAAGAAAAAAAAGAAAGTGAAAGGATACAAAATATGCGGCAATTTATTCAGTGATCGGCCCCACTATAACCTTGACATAACCTTGACCATAAGCAGGTCCGCACGGAAGCCTAATTCTTGCGCGCGTAGAATTGCCGATTGGTGGCGACGTCGACGAGAAACACGCGCATGCCGCGGTGCTTGGTCCTGATGTGCCTATACACGTTCGAGATCTCTTTCGAGTGCATTTCGCAGTAGGGACACTTGAACCTGGGCCCCTGGCCGCAGCCATAGCGCACGTGCCGCCGGAGGTTCGTCTCGCGGGTGAACCCGCTCGGGCAGTTCGGGCAGCAGTACTTCTTCGACCTGTTCCGCCACGCGGCGTAGCCCCAGCACGCTGAAACAGAAAACGCAGCGAGATACTTGCGCAGAGTCCCAGGCAGTTCCAGCAACGAGACACAAAGATCGCCGACGACATTGTTCGTGCGTGCAAACTACTACAAAATATCTAGGACCCCGTCCGTCCCCCGGCTGTGTAGACCCTCCTTCGGTAAGTCGCTCGTTAGCGGGAGTTTCCTTCTTTTTTTTCAGTGACGACAACCGTTTAAAACCGAAACGAGAAACGATCGAATTGTTGCTTGAGATCATCTCGATCGCCAGTGATCGTTATTAATCACGAACACAGTTTTCGGTTTACCGACGACCGTTGGAAACGACGGGAATAGCTTTTGGTCGCGATATCAAGAGAGAGGGAGATATAGAGAGAGATAGCGAGAGAGAGGGAGATATAGAGAGAGATAGCGAGGAAGAAAAGGAGAGAGAGGGAGAGAAGGAGAGAGGGGGAGAGATAGAGAGCTCGAGAAGGAGAGAGAGAGAGAGAGGGAAATATAGAGAGAGATAGCGAGGGAGAGAGAGGGAGAGAAGGAGAGAGAGAGAGGGAGAGACAAAGACGCTCTAAATCTCTCTCTCCATCTTCAAGCCCAAAATCGTCCGCGTCTTCGGGTTTCCCGAATAAACAGTCTCGGTCTCCATATTCCTTGCCGAATATAGAAAAAAAGAACCTCGCAGGAATGAGGAAAAACATTGAATTGAATAGACGGGTGATCGGTTTTAAGTACACTTTTAGTCGCAGAATTTCCTAAAGTTGTCTGTACATGCCGCGCGCGCACGTCTGCGCCAATCATCGGTTCGTTCAAAATATCAACTTGTCCGGGATCAGCGGCGCCGCGTCTTTCGGGAAGTAGGTCCTCTGGTTCTCCACGTCGATCGCGAACACGTCGTGCAGCTCGTGGAGCCGTTTCACGTGCTTGTACGTGTCGGACGGATAGCGGGACTTATAGGGACAATAGGGACACTTGTAACGCGGCTCCTTCCCGTTGCAGGCGCTGACTACGTGCCGTTTCAGATGGACTTTCGTGGAGTAATTGTTCGGACAGTTCAAACACTGATACGGTTTCACGTTCCACGGGCAGTAGCTGTACCAATCGGTGTAGTATCCTGGAACAGAATCGGAAAACGGTCGTGTTTCTAAATCGTGAGCAAGCCTCTCTCTTTCTCGGCTACGGATTTTAAAATCGTTTAACTACGCCGACGCACGCTGTGCTGCGTCTTGCTCGCCACGCTTCCTTTTTCGTGATAGAAAGTCGGACTCTGATTATTATTTTGGTTCGGATAGAAAATGTTCGTTTATTTCGTTCGTGCACAGTTCAATTCTTACAAGATGGCGGCCGAGCGACCGCGCGACAAATTATAATTATAATTAATAATTATTATAATTATAATAATTATAATTACATTATAATTATAATTGTAATAATTATAATTACAAGGGTCCGTCGTCGTCGTCGTCGTCGTCGTCGTCGTCGTTTCGACGTCGTAGAACCAAGCGAGCTCGACGCGGCGTCCGAGACCACGGGTTTGGAAATACGCATCTCCCTCTGCGTCGATGTTCGCGAGCCCGCGTAACTTTGGAATCGGCCGTTTTTCCGCTCGAACGGAACCGGATTTTCGGAGCGTTTCTCGCTCGACGCGAGACGGCCGACGCCCTTTTCCCAGTGACGGAGCAATCGTCGGGACCGCGAGAGAGAGAAAAAAGGAGTCGCAGACGCGTCGCGAAGGGTGGATTTCCGTCGAAACGACGACGCGCGGACGAAACGAACGGTTCCTCCGCAACGAAGCCGCGCGAACGTTGCCCCGTCGATTCGACGGATTCGAAACGTACCGAAAGCGGAGGAGGGATCATCTTCACCCGGAAAATCGAAGCGTCCGCCCGGTGGCTTGCGCGCGCGCGCGCATTACAGCTTGTCGGGCTGACCGAATATGTCGACGACGAACACATTGAAATTCGCGTGTTTCTTTCGGATGTGCGAATAAATGTGGGACGTCTTTTTACTTCGTTGATGGCAGTACGGGCATTGAAAGCGCGGCTCCTGCATGCATTCGTACTTCAAGTGCCTGGTCAGGCTCGGCTGTTGGCCAAAGCCGCTCGGGCAGTTCGGACACGGGAACTTCTTTCCGATTCGACGGACGTTGTTGATACCTAGAAGGAGAAAAAGTCGGCGTTATTCGTAAAACGAAACGATGCGGGGCTGTGTGTCGGGGCAGCGTGCCTACCCCCCTACCCCTCTCGCCACAGGCATTTCCATCGAGCTTTAATTTCCGCTCGGGCGCGCGCGGGGAGGGTATCGTTTCTTTCTAATTCGCGCTCGGATTGCGCTATTGAACCCTTTCATTTACTTTAGGGCGTAATTAATAACTTAATATTTATCGAATAAAATATATCAAAATTTTTTATTCTCTTATTTTTTGTTATTTTCCGAATAAAAAAAGTTTAATACGTCTCGTTCGATAAATATTGAGTTGATTGTCCCGAAAATAAATGAAAGGCACAGTAATTGGACAGCCCACAGTAATTGGTCAGCCCACAGTAACAGGCTCCGCAACCCTAAATTGGTTCCAACATTCAACGGAACCCCATTGAACGTTCAAGTAGAAGTGATTTCTCCCTAAAATTCGCGCTCAGATCGCGCCATTGAACCCTTCGGTCCCCTTTCGAGCATAATTAACTTAACATTCATCGATCAAGACGTATTAAAATTGTTTATTCATTTATATCGTTCGATTCCACAAATTAAAAAAACAGTTTAATACGTCTCGTATCTCGTGATTAACTTAAAGTCAATTACGCCCGAAAATAATAAAACCAAAGGCACGGTAATCGGCCAGCCCACACAGTAACCGGCTCCGCAACCCTGAATTGGCTCCGAACATTTAATGGACTGAGCACAAATTGGAAAACGTTCTTTCAACTGTGCCATCGATATTTGCCGCTGCTTTTTGCGAAAATATCGGCTACGGAAATTCGATGTTCCTTTTGCGATCGATGCTCTTCTTAGCATCGTCAGCTTCTGTTCAACGTCGCCCATTGCTAGTTCGAACCCCGACGAAGCCCGGAGGACACGGAACAGTGCGGTACACGCGTGAGCGATGCACGGTTTTTTCATCGTTAGGAAGGAAAAACCGATGCTAGATGCGATGTCGTTGGGTTTCCTCGGATTTGAAACGATGAGTCTCGGTTCGTAAATTTGCTTTAATTAGGTACATACATCGTGAAAAAGAAGGGTTCGCCTTGTGTGTCGGGACGTCCGTTCCTTGACGATTCCGAGAAGAAGAAGAAGAAGGTGAATCGGGGTTGGCAGGGTCGTGTATTTTGTACAGGATGATTGTGTTTGTTATTTAAAAAAAAAAACAAAGAAGTCGAAACTGTTGTGTCTCGAATAACGATCTTATTCTTCGAACAAAAATCCAGAGCTCTGTATCTCTCTACACTGCATTGTCCTCTTCGCGGAGCTTGCGACTCGCTTAACTCGACGATCTCAAATTGTTTGCAAACCGTTTGCGAGATTAAACGAACGAAGTTGCACGGTTAATTAGAAGGCAGATGATCTCGCGTTGTGGATTTTCTGAGAATTCTCATCATCTCATCGTCGACGCGGATTTATTGTTAAAGGTCAATTAGTAGTCGGACGTGGACGTTTCAAATTAGAATATGTTAGAAAGATATGCAGGAAAGGAAATTAAATTGTAATTTCTGTAATTAATATATTACGTAATTGTATTTTCTGTAATTAATATATTATTATTATATTACGAATTAGAAAATACTTAGGTGATTAGATTGCATTAATTTCGAATTAAGTTGTAGTCGAGTTAAGATTACGAATCGCGGTGTTATTGAATTAAAGCAATATATATATATATATATATATATATATATATTATATTCCAATTGCATTGTATTTGAATTACATTGTATTTCAATTGCAAGAAAGCAATTCCAATTGCATCGTATTTGAATTGCATTCTATTTAAATTGCACTGTATTTCAATTACATTGTATTTAAATTGCAATGTATTTAAATTGCACTCTATTTCAATTACATTGTATTTCAATTGCACTGTACTTGAATTGCATTGTATTTAACTTGCAATGTATTTCAATTACATTGTATTTAAATTGCACTGTACTTGAATTGCATTTTATTTGAATTACACTTGTGATTAAAATAATTAACAATCGAATGAACTGAAGCAATAAATTCTCCCCAATCGTCCTTCAGCTTGTGAACGAAGATAGCCATTTTTGGAAGGAAAGATACTACTTTTCAAAGCACTCCTTACTTTTGACCCATGAAGCCGAAATAATCGTATCTCCTCTTCAAAAATCGTCCACTTCTGTCCCTCCAAGCCGAGGAATAATTATAGAAAATTCAATTCTTCTCTAGACAACCTACACATGGATCCACAATTTTCCATATCAAACAACCTCACCCCAAAAACCTCCCGAACAAATCAAAATCAACGTCTCACTTTCAAGCAAATATCTTCGACTTCATCTTCGTTCGTTCACCACCCTAAATCCTCCCTAAACAGTGCAGAATCGCGCGAGGCCGCCGAGAATTCGGCCGACGTTCGCTCGCGTTTCGAGCAGAGATGGTTCGCAAACCGGCTCGAGATCGTCGAATCAAGCAAACTCTCCTCGGCAAAACTCGGTCCGCCCGAGCCTCGAGGAAGCTGAAAATCTCGAAGAAAATCGTTTCCGTATTTGAACCGCCCAGCGACGACGACGATGAAGACGCGTGCTAGGAAGAAAGCTCATCATCGGACGACCTTCCACGACTGGAACACGTCGATCACGTAGACGTCGTGGTTCTTGTGCTTCACCCTGATGTGCTTCCTAATGTCCGTCTTCACCTTGCACATGTAATCGCAATAAGGGCACTTGAATCGGGGCTTCTGGCCGCACTGGTAGCGCAGGTGGCTGGTCAGGTTCCTCTTCCAAGCGAACACGCTGCGGCAGTTCGGGTTCGGGCAGGCGTACGTGCTCGGTTTCATGAACCAGTTGGTCCGACGGTGGCCCAGCCTCTGCAGGGACCCTTTGTACCCTGCAAAAGAACGGGTCGTTCGCGATCAGTCGTCCTCCAGGCAGCTGTGCTCGCATCATCGCGCGCGCAGAATTCGCGATCTCGCTCGCGTCGATCGACGCCGATCATATTTCGCGAAATATATATTTTAATAGAAAGGTTCGAATATTTTCTTCCAAAATCGGCGTCGATGTTAATAGTATAATAATAGTGCAATATTTTATAGAATATATTTTATAATAATATAATATTAATATCATGTCAATATAATAACATTATTATTATTTTATAATAATATAATATTAATATAATATTAACCCTTTGAACTCGAGCGATGACTCTGAGGCACCATTAAAATTGTTACATCATATTTCAAGATAATTTTTATATTATAAAAGTTTAGATGTAAAAAATTGCAATTGTAAAATGCACTTTGTCATGAAAAATGGAAATACCATAAGTGAGAAAAATTAATTTAGATTTACAGTTGAAATGGCTTCGAGTGCAAAGGGTTAATATAATAATATTATTAATATAATATTAATATATTAATAATATCATTATAATATTAATATTATAATAATATCAATATAATATTAATATAATGTCAATATAATAATAATATCAACATAATATTAACATAACGTCAACATAACAATAACATTAATATAATATTATATAAAATATATTTTACAAAACACATTTCAAAATAACATTAAAACATAATTTTTCCATAAATCGGCGTCGATCGACGCTCGTTTTTCTCAGGCCGTTCGATCGATAGATCCTTCGATCCATCGATCCTTGAATCGACGAGGACACACACACATACACATACACACATACAACACACGGCAATAGATTGAATCGTCGGACGCTTAACGTGTTCGAGAGAAAATGTCATCTTTATTCCGGGTTTAAAAAATACAAGTGATCCGGCGGCGAAGTTGATCAGGATAGGAAGAGATCGACGACGTAGAGAGCGAAGCCCGGATGCTTCCTGATGATATGCTTGTTCACGTCCCCCTTTACCTTGCACCGATACTCGCAGTACGGGCACTTGAACCGCGGCTGGAGTCCGCACTCGTATCTGAGGTGCCTGTTCAGGTTCCCCTTCCAACTGAACGACTTGGCGCAATTCGGGTTCGGGCAGACGTACACGTTCTCGTGCGGCCGTCTCGCCGGCATCCCGATCTTGCTAAACGGCCACAGCTTCTGGAAGGAGCCTGGAACAGAACCAACAGAGACCAGGTTTTCTCGTGGCGATCGATCGGTCGCGCCGCATCCGCCATTTTCTTTTCACGCGATATAATCGTGTCCGCGGTTCGGCCGGCCGGTGTGGATGCGCGCGCCGAAAGTTAACGCGCGAGAAACCACCCCGCGACTGACTCGTGGCGGCCTCGTTCGAACGTTCCTCGTACTTTATTTTTTGATCCTTTCGTTACACAGCCGCGGAAGCGAAATCCGCGCGGATAACAACGCGCTTAGCCTAGTTTGCCACCGTTTCGCGGTGAATAAGAGGGAAAACGTGTCTCGCAGGGATTTTTTGTCGAAAGGTTTCACAGGCACGTGTGTGGAATTGTTGTGTTCTGCGGGGGTTGTTTCAGGCTCGCGGTGCGAGGCGAACGGCATTGGTGATTTGTCGTTAGGAGACGATTTTAGAAAAGAGACGAGAGCGCGGCGATTATGAACGTTGACGACGCTTTTTTTTAAAAGGGACATGGTAATTTCTTGAATAATTGGAGCTCTCAGATTGCGCGCAAAATTAAGGCAATTTGGGGAGAGGAGATGCGATTTTTATAGTTACCGATCACCGAGATTTGTTTTATTGTTTACTGATTGTCAAGAATGATCGTAAATTATATAATAATTAATAGAAATATTAATATTTATAATTAGTAAATACTATAATTATTAATATTTATAATCACTCAATATTATAAGTATTAATATTTGTAATTATTAAATACTATAATTATTAAAAATTATAACTATTGAGTACTATAATTATTAATATTTATAATTATTAATATTTACAATTATTACATACCATAATTATTAATATTTATAGTAATTAAATACTATAATTACTAAATATTATAATTATTAATATCATCGATATTAATACAATCAATACAAAATTACATACAATTACATAATCGGTACCTGTAAAAACGAGACGCAATGCTCGATTATAATCGCATCTCTCCGCGCAGTCTGATCGCGAATTAGGCTAAAAATATCCGCGCATCGGACACCAATAAGGCGGCCATATTGTAATTCCGCGGATTTAATCTCACCTCGTTATCATCTCGCTTCCTTATAATTATTAAACACTATAATCATTAATATTTACAATTATCAATATTAGTAATTATCGCGAGCGCGACAGCCTGAAACCACCCTTCGCGTTCAACCCTCCGCGCGCTCGTAAAAAAATCAATCACAAATATCGTCTGGTCGAAGCACCCGCTTCCCGTCTCGCAAATTCCCGATCGCAGTCGCAGACGACGAGAAGTCGAGCCGCCCCTGTTCCCGCTTCAGAAAAACGCGCGGAGGGTTGCGATACCAACGACAAGACAACGCATCAAACGACGAAGAAGAATAAACATCTGTAAAAGTTCGCCCGCGACGAACGTACTCGTCTCGCCCGCCCTCCAGGATTAGCCGACAGATTAGCCTAACTGTTGTAAACGTAGATATTGCAGTCTTTGTGGACCCGTTTGATGTGCCTGATCACGTTCGCCTTCCATTTGCCACGGTAGTCGCAGTAAGGGCAATTGAACTTCGGCTCTTTGCCGCACTCGTTCCTCAGGTGCCTCTTCAGGGTGCACTTCCAGACGAACACGCTCGGACAGTTCGGGCACGGGAACTTCTTGTGCGAGATGTCGACTAACCGGCGGACACGCAGCTTCTTGTAACGGGCGCTGGTGATGTACAACGGATCTGGAAGCAGAACGAAGACCGTCGGTATATTACACGGTGCGTCTGTGGCCCCGTCGCCGCGGCGTCGCCGACGACACGGAATTAACACCGGCGTGTGAAACTCTGTCGTCCGCTGTTCGGCCCGCGGGGAAACCGAGCGGGAAATATCACCTCGTCCCTAAAATAACCGGTCGAAAGGGCGGTCCCTTCCGAAAGGATCACGTAATCGGCGGCACAGAGCGACGTGGAGGTGGAAGAAAAGTGTCGAGAGGCACCCTTATCGTCGCGCGATTAATTTCGCCCTCGGGGGAAAGAACTCCGCGCCTATGGGGGATGCGAGTTTGCGGCGCCGTGAGGCGTCGGGACCCAACAAGAAGCGTGACACGGTGCGATTATGCGAGGGTTAAGCGGTTCGTGAGACCTCCGGCCGGGCTGCAGCGTGAGTTCCCGTGAGCCACCGGTGCGTACGCGCGTCCCAGAGAGGGTTGTGTTAGTGAATGCGAGGACAAGGCACCCCTCCGGAGTGTTCCGGCTGGTTCGGCCGTGGCGAAGACAATTAGTCGCTGGTATGGAACAGTTTCTAACATCGTTTATTGCACATTCAGATCGTATAATGAGGAAGGAGGCCGCGGCGGTACATTGGCGGAACGTCGCGCGTTAAGACGCCCCTGAGAGAGTGACCCGGCCATCGGACAATGGGGCCGCCTCCTCCGAGGCGGCTGAGACCGTGGATAGGATGATGATATCGGTTCGACGGAAAGCGGATCAACGTACAACGTGTTAGCGACGAGCACACACACACAACAACACCGTGGGAGAGAAGAGTGCGGAGGGGGAGAACGCGGGGACCGGCTTCGGCACGGGCCGCGTGGATCGTCATTGACCGTGGATCGTTCGCCGCCGCTGCTGGATCATTGTCTCGGAGGTGCGGGCGCCGAGCGAGACGAGCTGAAATAGAGGACACGCTGGGGACCGTCCCGAGGACTTCACTTCGGCTTGTTCACGCAGTGCCTGACGACGTCCATGGCGAACACCTCGCGCTTCTTGTGCGTCGTACGGACGTGTCTGTAGACGTTGCTGCGGAGCTTGCATCGGTACCAGCAGTAAGGACACTTGAACCGAGGATTCTGGCCGCAGGCGTACAACAGGTGTCTGCTCAGGCTGTTCTTCCGCTTGAAGGTGCGGTCACAGGTCGGGCAAGGGTGGCTACCGACGCTGAACGGCCGGACTTGGTGCAGCAGCTCGCCGACCGGGTTCCCTGGAATAGACAGAACAGAATGTCCATGGTTAGTAGGACCTTCGAACGATCGTCTCTCTGAGGCGACGGGAAACGAGGAGAGGACGTGCGACCCTCCCGAGTTTCGATTCGGACCTGAAGCACCTGACATTCCTGCGAACCTGTGACATCCAGCTTGAGCCGCGGCGGAGATGACACGGGTACGCGTACCGCGAGGATCGAGAACGATTTCGATGCTCGATCGAGAGCGCCGAGGACTGGTGTTTCTTATCTAATTCGAGATGGGATTGATTGGGGATAAGGATCGTCGGTTTGGGAAGAGAAGTTTAATGATTGTCAACGAGTCGAGGTGCAAGGTTGTGTCGAGGATATGCCTAGGTTATGTCAACGTTATAACCTTCTTTTTCTTTGGGAAAGATTAGCTTTTTTTAAGGTGCTAAATCCCAAAGAAAGTTTTAAATTCCCGGGAAGATCTGAATCCCGAGGAAAGTTCTAAATCCCCAAACAGTTCTAAATCTCGAAAAAGTACTAAATGCCAAGGAAATTGTAAATCCCTAAGAAAGTTCTGGATCCCCCAAAAGTTCTAAATCCCAAGGAAAGTTCTAAATCCGAAAGAAAACTTCTAAATCCCTAAGAAAGTTCTAAATCCCAAAGAATATCTTAAATCCCGAAGAACGTTCTAAATCCCGAAGAAAGTTCTAAATCCCAACGAAAGTTCTAAATCCCAAGGAAAGTTCTAAATCCCAAAGAAAGTTCTAAATCCCAAAGAAAGTACTAAATCCCAAAGAAAGTTCTAAACCTCTAAAAACCTTAACATAACCTTGATTATATCATGGTTATATTATAATATAATATTATAAATATATATATATATATATATATATATATATATATATATATATATAAATATAAAAATATAATCTTCATATAACCTTGATATAACATTGTCATAACCTCGGTATAACCTTCTGTCCCATTTATATCGCATCACCGATGCATCGATCTTTCGTGGATCGAAACTCGCGTCGACAATAATGAAACCGCTGCTTTGGGAGAGGGGGGGGGGCGGGCGGCAAGTTGTAATCGAACGAAGAAGGCTGCAGTAATCAGGGGGGCGTGAGAACTTCTTGTAGGACGACAGGAAGCCGACCGTGTCTCCGTCGAGGTAAAATTCGACGCCTGGAAAAGAAGAAAAAAACACTTTGGTGAAACCGTGATAGATCTCGCTTCGATCCTCTGGTCCCTCGTCTGCCCAAAACCGACGACACATGTCGGCTCCGCTCGTGGGCGCGCGTCCAAAATCGCGTCCACTGGATAACAAACGCCGCGTGGAAACGACAAAAGATACGCGGCGATACGTTTTCGCCTATTAATACCGAACGAAAAAAAGAAAACGGATTTTCAAATGAAATTGATCTCGAAAGATCTCGATTCAGAATCGACGTGTTTCGTATTCGCTGCGAAATTAATCCGCGGATCGGACGTCTGCGCGTTGAAACAGAATCGAGTCTTGACATAACCTCGACGAAAATTGCTTTAGTTCATTTCACGAGCATAATTGACTTTACAATTCATCGAATAAAAAATATAATATAATATATAATAATATATATTATATAATATTATATTTTTTAAAATTATATAATATATTATATAATTTTTTTAAATTATATTATAAAATTATATTATATAATTTTATATTTATTAAAATTATATAATATATAATAATATTAAATTTTCTTATTCCGTTATTTCCTTTATTTCCGAATGAACAATTTAATATGCCCGATTCAACGGACGCGAAGTTAATTGCGCCCGCGAGTGAACCGAGGGCACAGTATCTGGTCGGCCCGCAGAGTGACCGGCTCCGCCGTTCCTCCATTTTCCTTAATTTCGCATCGAGAAACAAAAGAAACGAAACGCGCCGATGGAATTTCGTGGAATGACGACAAAGACGAGGGTGTACTTTCTCTGGCTTTTTATTAAAATCTCGTTGAAGTACAGAGGGGCGGGGAGGGGGGAGCGGGGGTGGGCCGTCAGTTGTTGCCGGTGTCGATGCAACAAACGTCGCAGCCCTTGTGTTTCCGGCGCACGTGCCTGTAAACGTCGGACGTGTAACGCGAGCAGTACTCGCAAACCGGGCATTTGAAGCGGCGATTGTGCCGGCACTCGTACCGCAGGTGCTTGATCAGGGAACCGCAATGAGTGAAAGAGCTTCCGCAGGAGTTCGTGCAGCTGAAGTTCCCTCTGTTCGAAGTCGCTTCAGTCCACAGCTGAATTCTCCTAGAGTCGCGCGCACTTTGCGACGTTTCGACGCCTGCAAAAGAAGATCAACGGTCTGAACAGGGGCGTATCATCTGCGGGCGCTGATCATATTCGCAACACTTTCTCTTTCTAACAAGATCGGGGTGGGGTGGGGGTGGGACGGACTAAAAACTGGGACACACGATCAGCTTCGGGCGAGACGGACAGTCTGACAGAACACAGTAACAGCAAAACTGATCTCTTTATTAACAGTCTTCCGGGACGAGTACAATCCGGGGGGTGGAGGAGGGGGGCGGAGACGGCGGATTGCCGATCGTCTCGCGACAAAATTAATCGGTCGCTCGGGAAACAATAAATTACGTGGAACCGCTAAAAACAAGTCGCAATGCTTCGAGGCTACGGGACCGCGATCTCTCTCTCTCTCCCCCTCCAGGTGTACAAGGTTCGTTCCGTGGAGGGGAGAAGTTTTCTCTTGCGCGTACAGTCGGACACTAAAGCTCTCGTACACCTTTTAAAACGTGATAACTGTTTTAAAAGTCAACTGAATGACGAGAATTTTTTTTGGTGATGGAGGGACTAGTCTAGTAGACGTCCAGTAGTCTTCCTTTTTTAATTTTGCTGTTACAATAATTTCTCCCTAATTCGCGCTCTCAGATTGCGCATGGAAATGGAGATTCGGGAAGAGGAGATACGATTGTTCGAGCCTTCCGAGAATTACAGGGAAATTACTGTGCGTCCAATGACAAAAGAATAAAAATCCCTCGTTTTTTAACTCTTTTTTTTATCTAAGCTTGAACACTTTTAAAACGTAGATCTCGGTGACTTGTATGCAAAAAAATATGTTGCAACAAATCAAAGATCGCAGTTTTGTCACGATTTTGACCATAAAGCCACCATAGAGGCGTCTTTCAACGCCTGCGACTCGACTCTGGGTTATTCATTATTTATAACAAGGCGCCGCGAAAATGTCTCGCAGTATGAAAATGCAAGGTCCCGAGATCATTCTAAGCAACTTTTTCCTCAGCGAAAATGCAATCCTAGGCTTCGTTCGCGAGTTATCAGCGAAAAACGTGGACCAATCGAAGAGCGATCGCGGCCGGCGCCCCGCCCTCGCGACCAATGCCGCGTCGCGCCAGCCGTCTGACGCAGCGGCGAGGGCGTGACGCCACAGCCGTGCTCATCGTTTTTCGCTAATAACTCGTGAACGGTACCTCGTAGAAAATTTTTGTAAAGGACAAAGTTGCTTCAAATCACCTCAGGAACCCAAGGTTAATTTCAGGATTACAAGACAATTTCAGTACACCTTGTGTATAGATAAAAAAAGTTAAAAAACGATTGTTTCTAATTCTTCCATTCATTCCAAGCAGCAGCAAAATTAAAAAGAAAAAGCTTTCAGCCATCGTCTAACAATCTTCGTCACCTGAAAATAAAGTCAAGTAATTTAGCTCGGTTTTCAAATAATTATCGCGTTTTAAACGTTCTAAGTGTTCGAATACTTTCATGAGTCACTGTACAGCTCGATAATGTTCGCTCGCGTCGAACAGAGAGAGAATCGCGTGACCGGGGTTTTTTATTCAGTCCTTCCGCGATCACGATTAGGTGTGCTCCTCCCGAGTAGTTTTCAGGATGTCGATCGCGTACACCTCGCAGTCCTTGTGCCGTCTCCGGACGTGCTCGTAGACGTTGGCCGACTTCTTGCAACGGTACTCGCAGTGGGGGCACTTGAACCGTGGCTCCTGGCCGCACTCGTAGGTCAGGTGCCGGTTCAGCGAGTACTTCTGGCTGTAAGCACAGGTGCAATTCGGACACGGGAACTTCTTCTGCCTAAAGCTACTCTCTAAGCTACGGAGCGGTGACTGGGGCCAAAGTTTCCCGATCGTTTGGACGTGGCTGCCTCCGATACCGATGTTGAACCCGAACACGGCGAACGGGACCGTATCTGGAACGAAACGGGGTCTGGCTGATTGTCGGGTTTTTTACATTTGGCTGGCGCGCTTCACAACGATCTACGTGTGGCCGAACCGAGAGTCCCAACTGATCCCCCGGGCAACACAACGACGAATCATCACTAAATTCGGCTTCGAACGGACAAGCGACGATTGATCACGTGGGGATAACAATACGTTCGGGGGGGAGGGGGGTGGTAACTCCCGTCGGAGATGCGTGTTCGTTGTCGAATTGATCGACGACGGAATCGAAAAGACTCGCAATGTTTTTTATTCAAGACACGTTTAATAACAAAATATCATCTGGATTACATATCCGGTATATAAATTAATCGTCCTAGAACAAACTCGTATATTCGTTAGACGCAGCCGATAAACGTTGTTGTTGCGTATTCGGCGATTACAGTTCGCCGAACGACGGCGCCGCGAAGGCGACTTCGAGGAACAGAGATGCATATGTCCGTCGTCGACCCTTTGCGCTCGAGACACCGTGAAAATTAACTTAAAAAAGAAACTGTTGCACGAGTCACACGGGACCAAATTGCACATAGATAAAATCTATACGCTCTATCGAATAAAATGGGGACACCGTGAGCGAGACAAATTCATTCGGATGCACAGTTAAATTGGCTTCGAGTGCAAAGGGTTAACTCACCCTTGCGAGTCAACATGAATTAGTGTTGCATTGCACTCATAGCGAGAGGAATACGAGCAAAAGGAAGAGGAGCTTTGGCCGATTGTCGTTGGGCTGCGGATCTTCGTACGAGATACAAAATTAGCTTTTATTTGACCCTTTCATTTAACCATTTGCCCTGCGATTTGGGTTTCGAGAGTTATTAGCTACTAATAAAACAATTAAATGACGGAAAACACGTATACATAGGCTCTTATTTTTGGCTCGATTTTTTGACCACGTCTCTCAGACGTGATAACCATTTCTGGCTCGACCTTTTGTCCACGTTTTTGAAACGTGATAACCATTTCGCTCGATTCTTCGACCACGTCTCTCAGACGTGATAATCGTATCTGACCCGATATATCTACCACGTCTCTCAGACGCGACAATCAATTCCAACCCGATTTCTCGACGCGATAATCACTTCTGACCCGATATCTTCACCACGTCTCCCATACGTGACAACCATATCGCGAACGGTGCAACAACGATCTCAAATCCCTCAAATATCATCACAATTTCGCATCGAACCCTCGCGAATCCTCGAAATCCGCAGTCCAGCGATTCATTCGGTCCAAACGAAGTTATCGCATCATTTCGCTCTACGAAGACGGCATCATCGCTGTTCCCCTCGTGTCCAAAATGCCCGCCTACGAGGCCCACTGCTGCTGGCACTCCTGCTCGCCCCTCACGTCCAGCACGAACACCCTCTGGCCAGGGTGCATCCTGCGCACGTGCGACCGCACGTTCGACGAGTGCCTCGTCCGGTACGAGCAGTAAGGACAGTTGAACCTGGGCAGCTGTCCGCACTGGAACTTCAGATGATTGTACAAATTGTTCCTACGCGTGAAAACGTTACCGCACTTGTGACAAGGATAACTCCTCCTCAGCTCGTTGTTCCGTGCGTGATCGTAGTCGCAACGTTGCCCGCCGCCGTAACACGGTGTCGCGTCCATCGCCGCCGTTGACCGGTGCTGCGCACCTGCGAACAAAAAGGTCGACAGAATAATTCTCGCTGCCGGTGCACGGCGAACCTCTTTAGGGCGGCCCGACGACAACTTACGCGGCCGGCGACCGCGGTGTACGATCGTGCAGCTTTCCGCCGGCGGATTCGTAATCGGAGTGGAGGGGGAATCGGGCAGCGTGTCCGGCCCGTGGAACAACAACGGCGGCGGGAGAGAGGTGGGCTGACAAACGGGGAGAAAGCAAGATGACGTGTGATTTACTTTTCAGTGAGGATAAGTAAACGTTTCTTTTCGTTCTTACAGTCTATAAGAAGCGCCGTCTGGCGGCTGCGTGATTTTGCGTACAGTTTAGTCCATAAACACTAAAGAGACGTGTGGCGCCAGGATGCAGAAGGATGCGCGCGCGTCGGGGACCATCGCGAGAAATCGGCCGACTCGGTCGGTCGCGTCGAGCTCGACTCCAGCGAGAGTGGGGGTACGCTCGCTCGAGCGTCGTCGGCGGCGTTCGCGAGAGTGGGGGAACGCGCTCGCTCGGGCGTCTTCGGCAGCCTCCGCGAAAGTGGGCGGACGCTCGCTCGCGCGTCCCCGCCCACGAGTCCGTCCGTCCGTCAATCGATCTTCGCGCCGCGGCGGCTCGCGGGGCGCGCGTGCGCGGCTCGGTTTAGGAGGTCTGCGGTATCTCCGCCTTGCTCACGTCCACCACGTAAACCGTGTTCCCAGGATGGATCCTGCGAACGTGGGCGCGCACGTTCGACGGATGCCTCGTCCTGTACACGCAGTAGGGACAATTGAACCGCGGCGACTGGCCGCACTCGAACTTCAAATGATACTGGAGATTGTATTTCCGGCTAAACACGCTGCGACAGTTCCCGCAGGGAAATCTCTGCGGCTGCTGGTGGTGGTGGTCCTTCGTCGCCGGGACGGACCGCCGCTGCGGATATTGCACCCAATACGTGTTCTTCATCCTGTGGGGCACCACTAGGTACGACGGCTCTGAAAAAACAGAAGTCGGGCCGTTCAATCGTTTGGACGTGTACGGGGACACACGTTTACGGTGATGCGAGGAGAACGGGCCCGGATGCTTGCCGCGGGACCCGTGCGAGATACGGGCGGCGCGATGGTATATCTCCGGTTCGATCGAAGAGAGATCGTTCGGGTGACGCGTGTGTCTGGAAACTCGAAGGGAACTCCCAGGCAAAAGGGCGGCTTCGTTGGTGTATCGTTGCTTCGTGCGAACTTTTAAACGTGTTTTTAAGGCGACGCCAAGAAGGAAAATCAGATTCGCTGGTACGGCGATTTCTTCTTCATTCGAGCTCAAATGTGGAGTAGTTTGGAAGAGGAGGCGCGATTGTTCGAGCCTCGCGGAGCGTTTTTTATAACTTACTGATTGCCAACGATTGTAAAGATCGTAAATTATATAATAATTAATTTAATTATTGATATTTATGATTAGTAAAATATTTATATGATAATTAAATATTAATATTATGTTGTATTATTAATATTATTATATAAATTATATAATATATATATTATATAGTATATATTTTATTATTATTATTACTATATTATATAATATTATTAACATTACATTATAATTACATATATAATAATTAAATACTAATATAATATATTGTAGTTATATATATTATAATTAAATATTAACACTAGATTTACAGAAATCATTCAAAAACTAATATAAAACAGCTGTTTTTTTATGCTCCGTAAATCTAGTGTTAATATAATATATTACAATTATATATATATATTTTTATAATTAAATATTAATATAATTAATATCAAATTATATATAATTATATAATCGATAACCATTAAAGCGAGACGCAAAGCTCGAATGATCATTTAATTGCTACATATTTAATTACTCTGCAAATATTTTTATTAATTATAAATATTAATAACTGTACTAATTATCATATAATTTACGATTTTTATCATTATCGACAATCGTTAAGCTATAAAAACGAGCCGCTCGAATAATCCTGTCCTCCTCTTCCTAAATTATTCAACATTTTCTGCGCACCTTGAGCGCGAATTAGGTAGAAATCACCGTACAACCTCGTAAAAAGCGAATCCAACGGAAAAAATATGCATTCTCACATTGCGCCGTCTTCCTGTCTGGGAGCGTACGCACAATCATCGCGTCTCCGATGATTCTCGACCGTTCGCGGAACGACGTCGATCGCAGAAAACGAGTCCGCGATCTCGCAACAATTCTGTGAACAACAACAAAAAATCACAATTCGACAAGCTTGCAATCGGGCTGTTCTCTCTCGCGCGGGACGTAAACTCTCTCTCTCCCTCTCTCTTTAGGATCACCGGTATAGACAAACCTGCACAGTGCACACAATTCTTCCCCCTATGCATGCAAATCACGCGGCAGCTAACATAGGCATAAATATAGGAGAGAGACGTGGAAACGAAAAACGAAGGAGAGGAGTCGATTGTGGGGGAGTGGGAGGGGGGAAAGGACGCGAACCTTTCGCCAAAGAAAGCCGACGTCCCGTACGGCGAGCTCGCTTCGAAGCGAGCGTCGGCTCGGAGCCTCGGTTTCTCTGGCTGGAAGAGGTGGGTGGGGGCGCTGGACAAGTGTCGGGAGCATGCACGCGGGACAATAGTAGAAACGAGAAATTCACAGGAAGAGCTTTTTCGTTTTATTCACGGTTCGTGTTCTCTGTATTTCACGCCGCATAATACATCGTCTCTCTCTCTCTCTCTCTCTCTCTCTCTCTCTCCTTCTTTCTCTCGCCTCCTCTCTCTGTCGTTACGACTGGGCGACGGTCATCAGATCGATGACGTAGACCTCTTTATCGGGATGCTTCCTGCGCACGTGGGCCCTAACGTTCGACGTGTGCTTCGTCCTGTAAGGGCAATACGGACAGTTGAATCGCGGCGACTGTCCGCAAGCGTACTTCAAATGGTGCTGGAGATTGTAGCGCCAGTTGAACGATCTGCCGCACTTCGGGCAGATGTGCTGGAGGGGGGGCCGCGGCCGGGCCGGGTTACGGACCGCCGCGCCACGGCTCCATCCGTAACCGTCGACGTAATTCGGTAGCTTCTCTGGAAAATGGAGACGAGCTTACGGTTAATTCCCATGGATCCTGTTTGTCGTTCCGATTATCGGACACCGGTTAATGCTTTCGTTAGAGAATAATATCGGCCGAGCGTGTATGTGTTAGATTTCACTTTTCGCTGCGATGGGGGACGGGTTTTTTGCGTTTATTAGAGAGAAGTCGGTCGACGGTGACGACGCGTCGTGGTCGCGTACAGTTTGCTGCTGTATGTTTATTACGAGAGTTCTCCGTTACAAACACGTTCGCTCGCATCTACCGGTCAAAGATGATCTCGTCGAAACGGCGGCATTATTCGTCTCGCTTTGCGAAGACAGAAAAGGGGGAGTAACTTGTGGGCAGCGCGCTAAAACGCCCGAACCGGGCGGCTCGGAACCGGTCGGGAAGAGTCGTGTGGCATCGGGCCGATACATTTCGCCATTCGCGGGAGCCCGAGGCGCTTCGGGACTGGATTGTGCCGCTTGGCCATGCCGCGCGGCACACCAACGCAACGATTGCTTGGCTTTCGCCTTCGCTCGGTGCCTTGGCTTCTGCCGCGCGGCCTTGCCGCTTGGCTTTGCCATTTGGCTTTGCCGCGCGGCATGCCAACGCAGCGATCGCTTGGCTTTCGCCTTCGCTCGGTGCCTTGGCTTCTGCCGCGCGGCCTTGCCGCGCGGCATGCCACGCAGCGCCCGCTTAGCTTCGATCGGTGCCGAACGGCTCGACAGGCCGATCGTCGCGATTTTTAATTTGTTGCGACTCGCAACAACGTTAACTATTTTTCAACGTAGTGTACTAATTACAAAGATCTACGAAAGACGTTTTTTTAAATGTTCGTTGCAGGCAACGATAAAAACGGTTAAACAGCGAGAGATTTTTATTGTGTTTTGTTATTCCAAGTAGTGGCAAAATTTGAAAAAAAAAGAAGCGTTCCTGGAGACTAATCCCTCGATCGTTTAAAAAGAATTCGAGTCGTTTGGTTCACTTTTAAAATAGTTATTGTATTATTTGAGAAGATGTACGAACACTTTTGTGGACCACTGTATCTGGAAATTAGGTCTTGACACATGGAAACGGTATGTGTTACATGATACACCGTCGAGGAACTTAACGCTAAACTTGTTTTTATTCGTCTACCTTCTGCGGCAGTGTTTTCGCGGAAACCTGGTTAAAGACAGTCGACGAATTAAACGTCGAAAAAATGGAAATTCGATAAAGTCTCTCTAATTGACGCTCGGATCGCGCACAAAAGGGGACATTTCGGGGAGCGGAGATACGATTATCCGAGCCTCGCGGCTCGTTTTTATTCTTACCGATTATATAATTATATATAATTCTATATTAATTATATTAATATTAATGATATTAATGATTATAATATATAATAAGTATAATATTTAATAATTATATATTAATTATCGTATCATTTACGATTTTTATTATTGTTGTCAATCTCCTATTCCCAAACTGTCCATTTTTGTGTAAAATCGGAGCGTCAATTAGGGAGAATTCATAGTACAGTAAATTCTCTTTAATTAACGCTCTGATTGCGCACAAAAATGAACAATTATTTATGAACGATCATTCGAGCCTTGCACCTTGTTTTTAAAATTATTGACAACGGGAAGCTATAAAAACGTGATCAATCCGCAGCGTCAATTAGAGAGAAATTACTACACACTGAATTCTCCCTAATTGACGCTCAGGTTGCTAAAAAAAAAAAGAAATGGACAATTCGGGAAGCAGAGATACGATTATTCCAGTCCTGCACCTCGTTTTTATAATTATTGACGATAGCAAGCTATAAAGATATGTACAATCACAGCGTCGATTCGAGAAAAAATTACTATACAGTAAAATTCTCCCTAATCGACGCTCCGACATTTTTATAATTTCCCACTGTCAACAATTACAAAAACTCGCCGCAAGCCTAATCGCATCCCCCCTTCCCAAACAGTTCATTTACGTCTGCGATCTGAGCGCTAATTAGGCAAAATTCACTGTACCTAATCATCTAATCATTAGATATTTCGCATGGGACTAGAGTTCGTTAATAAATGCTACCAAGACTAGTAGGTATAGCAATACCTCATTGCACGATATCGATCGGCGAACGTTCGTTAACCCAAGATTTACGGTCATTAATCACGTCAAAATAACGGGTTATTAATATAATTTTTTTAATTTACGATCATTCGTATCATTACGAATTATTTATTCAATTCATACTCACGGCAAATGTTACAACAACACTCGCGAAAAATCCGACTAAATACCTTATCGTTACTTGGAACAAACAACCACGAAACAGCGGTGTTTCTTCGTGCCCCGTAAATCCAGCGTTAAACGTTGCGTCGCGTCGCGAAACGATTTACAACAATTATTCTTCCTTCTTCGCGCGCTCGGCTCCGAGACAAAAATATGGCACTTTTCAAGACGACGGCTCCAAGCAGCTCGCCGGCAGCTCTTCCGGATTGGCCAGCGCGAAATCCTTGCCCTGATTGTCGTCCATCACGTCGATGGCGTACACGCTGCTGCCCGGATGCCGCCTGCGCACGTGCGCCCTCACGTTCGACACGTGTCTGGTCCGGTGCGGGCAGTAGGGGCACCTGAACCGCGGCAACTGGCCGCACTCGAACTTCGCGTGGTAGTAGAGGTTGTTCTTGTGGCTGAACACGCTCGGGCAGGAGGGGCAGGGGAACTTCTGTCGCTCGGCGTTCCCGGCGGGCGGCGCTCGCCGCGCGCCCCGCGCCTGCTTGCCCGCGACGGCCGCGCAGTAGATCAACTCGCCGGACCGTAGGAACTCTGGAACAGAAACGAGAGGAATGTTTCGTCAACACGGCGGGCCGGCAGACAGTGTCGTCGTCGTCGTCGTCGTTTCGACGTCGATCGATTCTATACTCTTTCGCTTTCGCTGCCACGAAATTGATTTCGTGCGCGTGCGCGCGCGCGTGTGTTCCCCGTCGCGTATGCTCTCGGTCCACCTGCTTCCAAGGAGAACGAAACAAAATGGACCCCGCGGGGCGGGAGTGGAGGGGGAAGAGGACTGTATATTCGTCGAATAAAAAGCGTAAACTCGAGGGACGCGTTCATTGAACATGGTTATATTTAGCAGATCCGGCCGTTAAGCGATCGTTAAGTACACAGGAGGGCTTTCTTTTCGTTTCTTTTCTTTCTCTCTTCGTACAATCGTCGGACGATGAAACTGTCGGGAAACTGTAACCTTTTTTGTAACGCCTACGAGTCTACGTTCGGACAGCCACGGAGAGAAGTCTGCTGCTGTTGCTGCTGCTGCTAGGAATTAACGCGGCCAGGTGGCGACACTGTCGATCCGCCTGGCGCAGGAACAACGATTAACGGTAAACTGTACAGAGAGAGAGATATCTTCGAGGGACCGTCAACGGTGTTGCACTTTCTCGTTTCCTTCGGTTTATGTTTTTCGCTCTTCGTTTTATTTCTCTTCGTTCTTTTTCCGTCTGCTTTTCTTCTCGTTTTCTCTTTTTCTTTTCTTTTCTTTTCTTTCGAGGTAAATCTCGTTCGCGATACACGAGAACGAGGATCGAATGCGATTTCCCTGGGGAACGGAGGCGCTTGTTTACGGCCACTATTGGTCCTCGGATCGCGTTCAAGGCGACTCTCGCTCGTCGCGAACTCATTCCGTCCGTGCTGTTGCGGATCGTACACGACCGCCGTCGGCAGACCTTTGAACGCCTGGAACGAAAGAAAATGCTGTTCAGGTTGCGCGCGGCGTGGCATTAGGCGACGCGCATCGGGGAAGACTGCCCTAATCATAGAACGTTGCAGTTTCGTGCACGGAATATGCGTAATATGTTATATAATGGCTCGACCCGAACCCGAGAATATTTCACGGCCCGACCCGAGCCCGAGAACATCTCCTGGCCCTACCCAAACCCGAGAATATTTCCCGACCCGGACCCGAAAACATTTCTCGGCCCGACCCGAGCCCGCGAACATTTCTCGGCCCGACCCGAGCCCGCGAACATCTCCCGGCCCGACCCAAGCCCGAGAGCATCTCCCAGCCCGACCCGTCCCCTAAATTCGCGCACCCCTAATCAAATTCCATAGAATTCTACGTACGATTGAAGCGGTCTTCCCCCCTGATCGATATCGTTGTCTACCGTTCTTCCTGGCGCCACGAAGGACTCTTCGCTAGACGACAGGCGACGCTGGAAACGCAACGCCTCCGTGTCCCGTCGCGCGTTCCCATCGGGACTCTTCCGGACGTCGTAATCTTCCAGTACGTAGAGGACGATCTTCGCGGTTGTGACGCGTCCGGCGTTCCACCGGCACGGTTTCAAACGTTCTGCATCAGCTGGCAGAGATCGAGGGTGTACACCTCTCTTCCGGGATGACGTTTCCGTACGTGCCGGCGCGTGTTCGATATGTGGCTCGCCCGATAGGTGCAGTAAGGACACTTGAACCGCGGCTCTTGCCCGCACTCGAACTTCTGATGGTAGGTCAGACCGCCCTTACGGCTGAACGAGCTGGTGCAATTCGTGCAAGGGAACTTCCGGCCGATCGTTCTCGTGGTATCTGTGGGGAGCACCATCGGGACGGCCGCCGTCCCGTGATGCAGTACGTAATTCTGGGAGGACACGCCTGCGTAGACGCAGTAATTCAATCCTGCAACATAATCAAACACACGTCAACCATGTTCGGAACGGTCTCGGTATTCCCAGCGTTTTACGTCCCGGTAAACAGACAGGGCGCGCTATAGAGAGAGCGAGAGAGAGAGTGTGGACTATAAGAATTCGAAGCTGGCGTCTAGTAAACCTTTTTTTTGCGGGTCAAACCTTCTTCATGACTGTCGAATCCTATAGGCGGTCCGGCCTCGGCGGGGGAGGAGGCAGAGAGGGGGGCGGGGCGAGCGAGGTGGGTTTTTTGCGCGCGCAAAATCATCGTTCGCCGAGCCCCAGATGGATCTATCTGTGTGTCCTCGTGATCTGTGTGCAGGGGGGGATGATGATATCTTCGTTGCGGAGGATGAAATAAAGGATGTAATTTTGTTGCTTAATTTGTTTGCGTAACGACTGGCTTGCTTGATCGCTTTATTGAACTAATCCAAAAAGTGAAAGACGAGGTCGGAATACTGTTTCCAAGGATCTACGAACGATCTACACTGCGGTCAAAAGGATCGGATACGCGCGGCGCGCCGCGCCGCGACGATCGATCGGCATCGCGGGCTGTCGGCGATTTAGAACGCCCTAGTCATCTTCGTGTCTCTGTGATCTTCCACGGACGATCCGTAGCCGGCCTGTGACACGTCCATCACGCTCACTTTGAACCCGAAGTGTTTCCTGCGCACGTGCGCCCTTATGTTCGACGACTTCTTCGACGTGTAGCTGCAGTAAGGGCAGCCGAACCTAGGCAGCTGGCCGCACTCGAACTTCAGGTGCGAGTACAGATTGTTCTTCCGGTTGAAGCTGCTCGGACACCTCGGACAGAGGAACCTGTCGCCGTTCAGTTCCTGGTGCTCCTGGGCGCGCGATAGCGTCGCGCACGGTATCTTGAAGCCGCCCAGGTGTTGCAGATCTGCAAGAAAATCGTCGTAACTCGTCAGAGTCCTACCACAAATCTGTCGCGACGTTCTCCGGCTAGCCGTGTTTACAGTATTCTCTTAGTGTACGCGGTGGAAACGAGGCGCGGACCTTCTTTTACGGACGAGCTCGGTCGACCGAGACACGAGCGGAAGGGGTGGGGGAAGCCTGTCGGTTGCCGCGAAACCGAACGCTCGGTCGACCGAGACTGGAGCGGAAGGAGTGGGGGAAGCCTGTCGGTTGCCGCGAGACCGAACGAGCTCGCGCGACTGCCTGGAAAAGTGTGTACGGTAATGTCTCCCTTACTGACGCCTAATGTCTCTCTAATTGACGTCCACGGAAATGGACGATTTGAGAAGAGGAGATACGATTATTCGAAGCTTGCGACTCGTTTTTATAGTTGTTGACAATCGATAACCATAAAAAAACGAGCAACAAGGCTCGAACAATCGTATCTTCTGTAACAAAATTGTCCGTTTCTGTGGACAATCTAGCGTCAATTCGAGAGACATTACTGTACAGTAATGTCAAGGTTAAATTGAACTGTACAGTAATGTCTCTCTAATTGACGCTAATGTCTCCCCAATTGACGTCCACAGAAGTGGACGATTTGGGAAGAGGGGATGCGATTGTTCGCTTTTATAGTTACAAATTGCTCGTATCTCCTTTTCCTAAATCGTCCATTTCGGGGGACAATTTGAGCGTCAGTTAGGAAGACATTACTGTACCGGGTAAAGTACCATGGGAAAAGTTTCCCGCCGGATCCGAGTGAACGTCAGAGTCACACAGCAGCGAGAATACTGTAATTTCTCATCGCATGAAAACATCAAAAGAAACGATGAACATCTCTCTCTCTACGAACGATTTCGCGAACGGCTACAAACGAGATTATACAAGGTCGAGAAGGAAACATAAAGGAATTATGATACAATATAATTACAACACGATGCGATACAAGTACAATAAAATATATATGTATATTCACGTCGATTAGGAAGGATTTTACGTTTTATTTCGTCACTGTACACAGGCCCGCGCAGAGATCAACCACCGTTCAACCCCCGTTCAACCCCCTCGGCCAAAGTCCGAATTCCTTCGGACGTCAATTTTCTCTCCGCTTGCGCTATACACACAGGGTGTCCCAAAAATGTCTCGCAATCCGGAAATGGCGGGTTCCTCGGATCATTCGAAGCAACTTCTTCCTTTACATGTACCACGCGGTATACGTTCGTCGTCGACAAGATTAAAACTCCTCTCATCGTTCGAAGCATCAAGTCGAACCACACATCTCGAGTGAAGTAACGTTGCATCGAGTAATAAATAATGTTATATCAAACATAACATTACCCCGCGGAAGAAAAGAAACAAACAAAAAGTCACCGCTCTCCTCTCGCGGCTCGACAAAAGTCCAACGGTCACGGGAAACGATGCAACACGTCCGCAACGATGCGACTAAACACGTCGTAGGATCCGTCGGACCATGCGCGATCATGCTACAAAATGACACCGGACCTCTCGTGACGGTTTCTTGTTCACGTAAACGCGAGATCCGACGCCCACAAGCTTCGCGACGCTTCTAGCCGTCGTAGACGCTTTGTTTCGCGTCGGCGAAGAACTCCGACGAGCCCTGCGGATCGGCCTGCTCGACCCTGAAGAGATCGATCGCGTGCACGGGGCACCCCAGATGAATGCAGCGCACGTGGGCCCGCACGTTCGACGTCTTCTTCGACCTGTAGCCGCAGTAAGGGCACTTGAACCTGGGCTCCTGGCCGCACTCGTACTTCATGTGCTTCTTCAGGTTGTCCTTCCGGTTGAACACGCTGCTGCAGCCCGGGCACGGGAACCTCGCGTTATGGTCCGGCTGGTGCGCGGCGACGAGCCGTTCGCCGAGTAAACGGTCGCACAGCGACCGCCGGTCTGCAAGCAGAAGAAACGATTGCAGAACGATTGGCACGTAGGACCGATCTCCTCCTCGCCGCGGTCCGCTCTCGGCTGCCGTCCCAAAAAGAAAGGAGAAATTCGCGGCGCGAATCGCCGAGGCGATTCGATCCTCCTCGCGCGGAGTAACAGCGACAACGGCGCGAGAAGACGAAGAAAAAGAGTGGGGGGACGGATTTATCGAGAGATCCGATTGGACGGTCGCGGTTCGCGTCGTAGACGGTGGCGCCGTCGTAGAGACGACGACGACGATCGTGTTAACGGTATCATCGTGGGCGAGCTCGGCGATCAAAAACGGATTTCCTTATGGGCGTACTATGGCTTTTCTTCACGCCTTAGATCGATGCACCAGACCGCTTCCCCGCGATGCCTCCGGCGCACGTGTTTGTATACGTTCGATATCAATCTCGTGCAATGGTTACAATACGGACACTGGTATCTCGGTGGCTGACCGCACTGGTAGATCATGTGCTCCCTGAGGCCTTTCTTTTTGGTAAACACGCCCGGGCAATTCGGACAGGAGAACATTCGACTGATGTACTGCGCGGCGTTACCCATCATCACGTATCTGGAAACTGAAAGCATAAATTTGTGTTTGTGTTAACTACGCACCCGGCGGCAAGAAAAATCACACGAGAACGACACGGCAATTTCTTTCACGTATATTAAATAGAGAGATTACTGCGGCCCGAGAGAAAGTGGTCGCAGATCTTGGTTAGTCGACATTAAGGAGCACAACACGGCGGGTCACGGGGGTGGGGGCATGCAACTTCCCTTCGCAGGTATGTACTACGATCTTTTATTCGATGAGCGCTCGAGAAACGCTTTGGTACATTCGACAGCAATGGCGGCGGTGATGGTGGCGACGGCGGCGACGGCGGACGATGCGTGCGACTCTCCTCCCCCACTAGTGAGTCGCGCTCGAAGCGCGCCCCGCTCGAGGCGGTCGCCGCTCGAAGCGACGCCGCTCGCGCGCGTCTCAAACTGATCGGACCACCTGAAAACGAAAAATTCTGCGTCAGAAGAGTGCGTCGGGATTTTTCTGCCGTGATCACGGGTCGAGCGATCATTTCTCGGTGAATATTTTTAGAGAGCGATGCTTCCGTGTTGATTCGACTCGTTCTCGGCGATTTTCTTTCCCGCGAGCTTCGTGCTTCGTTTTCTGGACGCAGGACTCATTCGCGTGCTTGTTGCAGAAGCATCTTTCGGCTATGTTTACTGTGGAGATTCAGTGATGATGACGGCTGCATTCGGACGTAAACAGACTTCGTCCGTCCTTGCGACATCATCGCTACGTTTAAGGTTAAAGTCCACTGGAACAACTTTTTTGATGAGTCCTCTGGCGGGTCCCGAACGAAACGCTCTTCTTCATTTTATTTATTATCTTCATTTATTATTATCTTTTTTTATTTATTATCTTCATTTTATTATTATTAAGTTATTTTCTGCAGCGGAGATATTTTACGTTCGCGAGGGAACGCGTGATTTAATGATGGCGGATATTTTATTCCGGCGCTTTTGGAGACTTTTACTCTTCATAGGGTGACCCTTTGTTGTCCTATGTGCAGCCTGATTCATGTAATATGGTAAACAAGTGCCCTAATTCGCGCTCAGATTGTGCAGAAAAATGGACAGTTTGGGGAGAGATTATTCGAGCCTCGAGGCTCGTTTTTATAGCTGTCGACGATCGGTGGCTATAAAAATTGTATCTTCTCTTCCCAGATTGTCCTGTTTTGTGTACAATTTTAGCGACAATTAGGGAGAATTTACTGTAGTTATGAATAATGCCACAACTACATGGCACTTAGGAACAATTATAACATTTCTCAAGTGCTCTAAATAGCTCTAAAAGTCGCACATGTAAATATGATTGAAATATACAGGGTGTCTCAGCTAAAAGAGACTACCTAAGTATTTCTGTTATTTCTGGAGTTATCGAGAAACTTTATGAACAAAAGTTCCTCAATTCAAAGAGTTGTATAACACGAACATAACGATTCCTTCGCAGCTGTAGAATTTCCGGAGATTTCAAGACACACACAACAGAAAACAAATTAGTTCGACAAGTTATGTCAAACGTACACACGACTGGCCCTTAAAATAATAAATAAATCTCGTTCAATCGATGCCTTTATTCGATGGCTTCTTCTGAATTCTTCAGTGACGTATACACAGTCTGATCGACGAATCGAGATAATAATTAAAAAATTCAAGAAAGTACAAAGAAAAAAATACAAAACCAAGAAAAGTACAAAATCGTGTAAGAAGTAAATTGCTTCCTCGTCGCTTAAAATTGCTCGTCGAATCGACGAAAGCAGCCCTCGATAAAATCGAGAGGCTCGACGAAAATCGTTCGCATCGCGGCGGCGATCTTTCAACGATTTCCCAACGACGCGATTCGTCCATTATTATTTTTCAACGATCGTTTCATTACAGAGAGGGCGACTTAATTAGACGACGTTGGGCAGACGGTATCGTTCCTCCACGGTGGCCGCGGACGCCGGCAAATGATAAATGTCCTCCACATAGACGGCGCTGCCCTCGTGTTTGCGACGTATGTGCTTCTGTATGTTCGACGTCTTCTTCGAGACGAGGTCGCAGTAGGGGCACTTGAACCGCGGCGGCTGGCCGCACTCGTACCTGAGGTGCGTCAGCAGGCTCCGCTTCTGCCTGAAAACACTGCTGCAGTTGCCGCACGGGTACTTCACGATGCCGCCGCTCGGCGCGAACGTCCTGTAAAATCTCCTGCGATGGCCGGCGGTCAGCAGCAGCCTGGAGGCGGCGAACAGTTTCAAACCTGCAACCATCGAATCGACATTCAGTGGAAATGAACCAGCGAACGGGAACGGAAGCGGAAAAAGGTTCTTTAAATAAGAAAAGGACTCCACTCTCCTTTCTGTCGCAGAAAGGCGCGAAAACCTCGACGAGAACCCGCCGCGAACGGCGGACAAAATGGCGGACTTTCGCTCTCTCTCGCATAGCAACAAGCGGACGGATACCGCGCGTGGAGGGGAGACGGCGCGTGGAGGGGAGACACGAGAGACGCGCGAGAGCTGCATGAAAACTGCCTTTATTCGGGCCACTCGTGGACGCGACACATTTGTCGGTCCCTAACAAGACAAACAACTCGCCTCCGGTTACAAAAATCCATCCGCTAAACGACTTTATACAAAAAGAAGAACAACCTGTGACCCGAGGGCGCCAAGTAAATCAGAGTTTCGCAAGCTCGAACGGTACTTCCGGGCGTCTATAAATGAACTTAAGATATGTGTGTGTGTGTGTGTGTGCCGCGGCAGCGCTGGCCGTCGTCCTCCGCCGTTTCTCTCCCCCTTCTCTTGGCTATACGCGCTGCTTCCCCCACCACCACCACCGGCCGACCGCGCGGTTTCGGTTAGTGGCGGCCTCTCGACAGCTGTTTGTACAAGTCGATGATCTGCAGCTTCTCGTCCTTGTGCATCCTGCGCACGTGTACGTACATGTTCGACGAGAATTTCGCCTTCTTGGTGCAGTAAGGGCACTGGTAGCGCGGCTCTTTGCCGCACTGGAAGTGACAGTGGGTCTTCATGTCGGACAGCCTGGTGTAGCCGCTGTTGCAACGCGGACAGTAAAACTTTTTCCTCGGCGCGGGATTCTGCACCGGATTGTGCACGAGGATGCTGTCCGGCCAGAGGTTCCGCAGCTCGGACGGGATCGGCTCCGGCCGGCACGCGGCCTGTTCCATGTACACGTACGGCTCGTCCTTCGCGTCCTCCTCCCCGCCCCGCACCTGGAACACTTCCGGCTGCATGGAACCGCCGGCTACTACGTCTTGGCGGTAGTGTATCCGGCCGTACATCGAATCTAGAAAAAGAATCGAATTGTTGTTGGTAGTTAGTGTCGACCGGCCATCAACGACGCACAATTCTCATCCATGCTTCGATCATCTAATTGGCGAAGAGAGCTACTTCGGAGTCGTGAATTGGGTGATATCCCGGTGCTGAGAGGGGTGGTGGGATATAGTGAGAGTTTTTTCTTTTTTTTTTTTTTTTAGTGTCTCGAGTTGGTCGCTCCCGACGGTTTCGTGAGTGAAGGGTGGGGGGGAGATCGGTCGGGCTAGAAATTAATGCTCCTCAAGTGGCAAGCAGTATTTGTATTTGGCGGAGGCTCTGCGGGGGTGGAAGAAGGTCCTCCTCTGACTATCGGCAGCTTGGATTACTTAACTTAATAACAGATCTGCCATGGGGCGTCGAAATGACTTGTTTCGCGTTTCTTAGTAGTCGTTGTTTAGTTTTAGTAGATTCTGAATGACTAATTATTTTCTATGATGTTTTTCGTTGAGGAAAGAGTTGCTTCCAATGAACCCAGGAACCTTCCGTTTCCGGACTGCGAGACATTTTTGGGACACCCTGTATACCGAGACGAGTCATTTCGACCCCCACGGAACGTGGGCGAACTTTGTGACTTCAGACGCTTCTTATATTATTTTTGTATAGTTCAGATACATTTTTATACAGCTAAGCATATCTTCGTACATCTGTCTTGTGCAAAATTACAATAACAAACGCGTTATATTTGCTCGATTTTGTCGTTCTTCTTTTACCATCTTCGCGTTGTTACATCGCTGTCCCGCGTGTTCGTAAAGACAAGGGGTCCGGAATGTTTCTCTGAAACAACCGAGCAGCGATCGATTCGCCGGAATTCCTCGGCTAATTCGTTTCGACGAGAGAAACGAGAGAAGCCGACGTTCGCGGACGGATAAATTTGCGTCGGTTTCGGAGGCGTGGAATAAATTCGTCGAGAACAGTCGAACGTGTCGTAAACCAGGAGCCGCGGTTACAGTCGACGAACGATTATTCCCGGCCGAGGCAGGACGTAGATTCGCGCGGTGCGTACACGCCGAACGAGCCGAATAAGTTTGGTATGAAATTCTTCGTTCGCGCTGTCGCCTTTGTCCCTCCACCTCTGCTAACGCGGGGAACGCGGGGAACAGGGCCGCAGTAAACGCGCCGTAAACACTGTCAGACAAGGGCGTAGCAAGCAAGCTATCAGCAGCGGACGCCTAAAACGCACGGATCACTTCTCACACCAAGCGTATCCTCTGTTATGTCAACAATCCAAACTCGCTTCTATTACCATCTTCGCGTCCCATTCGCACACAGGTCGCACGTCTATTTGAAATAAAAATTCTCCAACGAGCCACCAGCGTCGAGCGTTCGAATATCGAGACCTTATTATCGTCTTAATACTAAACCTACCCCACGGTCAAAATGAGCGATTTTTTTTTATTTTACGATACTATAAACTTTGGGGACATCTTCGTGGAAAATGATCGAATAGATTATAATTATTAAAACAAGTCTCGCAATGAAAACTTTACAAAATCCAAAGGAATTCTATCTTTTCACTCTTATGATAGTCGATGCCGGCTAATCATCGTTACAGCTCCGTTGGTTCAATGTTAATAACAAAGCGTGCGAAAACGTTTCAGCGAATTCCTTGCATCGTCTTCGAAAAGGCGTCAACGGGGCTCTTCTCCATCCCGCTTCGCCACTACAATATTCTCTCCCGCGCAGAACCGAGCATCGTCGAAGGAGACGTTGGAATGATCGTCGTAAAGAACAACACAAAATCTTGACAATACTAAAAAAAAGAACATTTTATTCTACGGCTTCGCGGGAAAGAAACCTGAACAAAGAACACGTTCTTCAGAGTGAAAATAAAAAAAAGGAAGCTGAAGAACAGAAAAGAAGAATAATATGCACACAAAAAAAGGAAAGTATGTTTTCGTTATATCAGAAAAAGAATAAAAAGAAAGCGCTGATAATATGCGATATAAAATGGCAGCTTACGGCTACAATAATAATAATAATAATAATAATAACTATAATGGCAACTCAAACGCGAATAAAATCGCGAGAACACGAAACTGAAGAAATCATGATTCGTCGCTGGAGGAGAAGATCACCATGCACTTCGGCGAGTGCATCACCGTTAAGCGTTGCTGTTCCTGCTGCATGTGCTTCATCCTGCATCGGTCCAGGTGTCGCTTGTTCACCGTGCCGCCGACCATGGTCTTGTTGCAGTACTCGCAGGTCGCGGTCATCTGGCAGTTGTTCCTTATATGGTACGTCAACGCTTTCCTGTCCTTGAATCGGGAGCAGCAGTTCGTGTTGTTGCAGACGTACGGCCGGTCCATCGGGTCCTTCGTGTAGAACTCGGAGTCCGGGTTCATGCGGCAGTTGCACTTCATGTGCCTGCCCAGCTGCCTCTTGCCGGGGAACTTACGGCCGCAGTAGTTGCAGGAGAACGACGGGGCCTCGCCCGTCTTCTTCGCGTCCACCCATTTGTCGTCCGACGACGCGTCGCTCTGGTTCCTGCGCCGGCCCTGGCTGCCGGTGCTGTTCCGCCGCTGGCCGCCGCCGGCGTCGTTGTCGCTGCTGTTGCGCCGCTCGCCGCCGCCGCCGTCGTTGCTGTTGCGTCGCTGGTCGCCGGCGCAGGTGCTGTTGCGCCGCTCGCCGCCGCCGCCGTCGTTGCTGTTGCGTCGCTGGTCGCCGGCGCAGGTGCTGTTGCGCCGCTCGCCGCCGGCGTCGTTGTCGCTGTCGCTGCTGCTGCTGCACAAGATCCACTGGGTCGGCCGGGTGTCCACCACGTCCCTCAGTTTCGACCTGCGCGCTTTCGGCTCGACGATCGGCGGCGTCACCGACTGCAGCCGCCTGGGCCGCTTCTTCGACGTACTCATCATCACTCCAGGACTGCTCGCTTCGCTAGTCGTCTTGCACGAGACGGTCACACGCTTTCTCGCTACTTCTGGAACAATGGAGAGTGTGTTGAGTTTCGGAGGAGTGGGGGGACACTCTGCCCGGTTCGCCGGACACGGGGGACGAACGCGCGGACGAAAACATAAAAGAGAGAGAGAGAGAAAGAGAGAGAGAGAGAGAGAGAGAGAGAGAGAAAATAGAGCCATTGCAGTCGTTTTGAGTCGTGCGAGGGAGGGGAGGGGGAAGAATCGGGAGAATCGCGCGTCTCGGTTAATCTCGCTTTATTATCGATCGATTTATGGTTAGTACACTCGCTTTATGGTAGAATTAATGGCGCGCGCGGCTTCTTTATTCCATGGACGCAGCGGGCGGCATCTTCTCGGGCACCTGGCGAGCCGTGTCCGCGCGGGATTTTTGATCGCGAAGCAGACGGGAGATCCTGAAAACATCAAACAGCAGATCAGAGGACGAACGGGGCGGGGCCGGCGTTCGGCGCGCGTCGATCGTGGTGCGACGGTGATAAAAAAATTACGTCGGTCGATATTTGTTCTTTTTTTCTTTTTCGTTTTTATTTTTCTTTCTTTTCTTTTTTGGTTTCGAGGAGAGAAATTTGCGAAATTTGACACTTGCAATATTTTATTGTGCGAATGAGTTACGGCTCGGAGACGATTCGCGACGGTCGTAACTCGTTCGACGCGATGTACAGTGCGTGTAGAAAGTATTCGAACAGATTTCAAAATTCAGCGAAACAGTATATATTTTTTGGGAGGGGGGGGGATGTTAGAGTGATTAGTTTACTAGACAAGGGCGAAAGAATTATTTTGAAAAATTGCAACTTGTTGGCGCGATGAAAGAAAGTTAAAAAGTTAGTTAAACGTCACTTTTTAATTTTTTCATCGCACCATCGCAAATTGCAATATTTGAAAATAACTTTTTTAGTGATTGTCTAGTAAACTAATCCTTCTGTTATCCAAAAACAAATTTAGACCGCATGATTCAATTATAGAAAACTTATTCTGTTTCAAAAGGTGTACGAATACTTTCTACGCCCACTGTACAGTGGCCCACAAAAGTGTTCGCGCACCTTTTAGAACGCGATAACTTTTTCAAAACGGAACTGAATGACTTGAATTTTGTTTTTTAGAGGGACTAGTCTACTAGACGAGCACACAAATTACCAAGATCCGCGGAAGATATTTTTCAAACATTTCATTTAGAAGCTCGGATAAAAATAAATTTTAAAAAAAGACGGGAGATTTTTATTTTCACGTCATTCCAAACAATAGCAAAATTGAGAAAAAAAAAGAAGCACTTCGATCATCGTCTACTAAACTACTTCCACCATCATAAAAAAAAACTCAGCTCACTTGGTTCACTTTTCAAACAGTTATTTTATTGCTCGAAAAGATACACGAAATACTTTTGCGGGCCATTGTACTTTCCGCTGAAACGAGCAAAATCCAGACCCAGACGATCGAATCTCCGATCGCTACCGTGCGAATCTTACAGGATTTGTTTAATTAAATTGTCAATGTACCCGGTCCATGGAACGGTCCCTCCTCTTCGTGGCATTCGAACGGAGAAAATGACCGGCGTAAACGAGGGCCCGGTTGCTCGTTAGACGATTCATCGGGCGACCTCAGCGGGTCTGAAAGTTACAGGGTGGCCGTTGCCGGTGTTTCCTTAGGCTGCTGCTGTGGAGGAACGTTTTCCCGCAGACGGGGCACTTCTGCGTCCTGCCGCAGTCGTGTCTCACGTGGAAGATCAGGTGCGACTGTTTCGAGTAACAGGCGCCGCACTGGCCGCAGGAATAGGGCCTGCTCTTTTGCAACTGGTGGCAGGTGGAGCGCGGGTTCCAATAGCAGAAGGTATTCTGGTGGCTCCTCAAGTGGCCGGACAGGGTGAAACCTTTGCCGCAGTATTTGCAATTGTACTTTCTTTTCGAGTCGTCCGCCAATTGCTCTGCAACATGATCAACCAGCAAGAGATATCAGTCGGGATCGATCGGCAATGGGGCGCGGGACGCGATCGCTTGATATATCGTAACGTGTCGCTCGCGAGCGGAATCGCTTTTCTTTTTTCGGCTTAAGGGAGAGGGTGAGAGCGTTCCCCGGGGGGCATTTAACGCTAGGACTACCGAGGGGGTCGAAATGACTTGTTATTGGGGATTTCTTGCAATCGTTTCATTTTATAATCCATTTTCAGATTTTGTTTTCTAGTATTTTGTATATATATTTTCTTTAAATATGCAAATCATTGATTTTGTAGAACAGTTCTCTTTCTTTCTTGCCGTTTCGATG